>NC_056737.1:1196367838-1196392240 GCF_019279795.1 Protopterus annectens
AAGGAAGTAAAACCTAGTGAAATATGGAACATGAGGGAAAGGGGCAAAGGTAAATACCTCTCAAGTGTAGCAGAGTTATAAGAAACATGAGGGAAAGGTGCATAGGTAAATACCTCTCAAGTGTAGCACAATGATATGGAACATGAGGGAAAGGTGCATATGTGAATACCTCTCAAGTGTACCACAATGATATGGAACATGAGGGAAAGGTGCATAGGTAAATACCTCTCAAGTGTAGCACAGTGATATGGAACATGAAGGAAAGGTGAATAGGTAAATATCTCTCAAGTGTAGCTCAATGATATGGAACATGAGGGAAAGGTTAGCATAGAGTCCTCTCCAAATTGGCCTGTTGATGTGGAACATGGGGGTGCATGGGAAATCCCATTCAAGTGTAGCACAATGATATGGAACATGATGAGGGGAGAAGGTGTGTAGGAAAATGGCACCTCTCAAGTGTAGAACAATGATGATGGAACATACAATGGAAAGGTGCATGAGTAACATGCCTCTCAGGTATTTGCACAATGATATGGAACATGAGGGAAAGGTGCATATGTAAATACCTCTCAAGTGTAACACAATGATATGGAACATGAGGGAAAGGTGCTTAGGTAAATCTCTTTCAAGTGTAGCACAATGATATGGAACATGTGGGAAAGGTGCATAGGTAAATACCTCTCAAGTGTAGCACAATGATATGGAACATGAAGGAAAAGTGCATAGGTAAATACCTCTCAAGTGCAGCACACTGATGTGGCACATGACAGAAAGGTGCATAGGTAATACCTGTCAAGTGTAGCACAATGATATGGAACATGAGGGAAAGGTGTGTAGGTAAATACCTGTCAAGTGGAGTACAATGATATGGAACATGAGGGAAAGGTACATAGGTAAACACCTGTCAAGTGTAGCACAATGATATGGAACATGAGGGAAAGGTGCATAGGTAAACACCTGTCAAGTGTAGCACAATGATATGGAACATGAGGGAAGGTGCATAGTTAAATACCTGTCAAATGTAGCGCAATGATATGGAACATGAGGGAACAGTGCATAGGTAAATACCTCTAAAGTGTAGCACAATGATATAGAACATGAGGGCAAGGTGCAAAGGTAAATACCTCTCAAGTGTAGCACAATGATTTGGAACATGAGGGAAAGGTGAGTAGGTAAATACCTCTAAAGTGTAGCACAATGATATGGAATATGAGGGAAAAGTGCATTGGTAAATACCTCTCAAGTGTAGCACAGTGATATGGAACATGAGGAAAGGTGCAAAGGTAAATACCTGTCAAGTGTAGCATAATGATATGGAACATGAGGGAAAGGTGTGTAGGTAAATACCTCGTCATGGCCTTAGCACAATGATATATGGGACATGAGGGAATTAGGGGTGCATAGGTGGAAATACCCATAATCAGAGTGTAGCACAATGATATGGAACATGAGGGAAAGGTGTGTAGGAAAATACCTGTCAAGTGGAGTACAATGATATGGAACATGAGTGGAAAGGTGCATAGGTAAATACCTCTCAAGTGTAGCACAGTGATATGGAACATGATGGAAGGTGCATAGTTAAATATCTGTCAAATGTAGAACAATGATATAGAGACAGGGAAATAGTGAAATGCTGTCTGGTGTGGCACAATGATATGGAACATGAGGGCAAGGTGCAAAGGTAAATACCTGTCAAGTGTAGTACAATGATATGGAACATGAGTGAAAGGTGTGTATGTAAATACCTCTAAAGTGTTGCACAATGATAAGGAACATGAGGGAAAGGTTTATAGGTAAATACCTCTCAAGTAGCCCAGCACAATGATGGAACATGAGGGGAATTTTGCATATAAATACCTCTCAAGTGTAGCACAATGATATGAAACATGAGGGAATGGTGGATAGGTAAATACCTCTCAAGTGTAGCACAATGATATGAAACCTCAGGGAAAAGTGCATAGGTAAATACCTCTCAAGTGTAGCACAGTGATATGGAACATGAGGGAAAGGTGCATAGGTAAAATACCTCACCAGTGTAGCACAATGATGCATGGAACCACAGAGGGAAGGTGCATAGATGTAGAAGTACCTCTCAGAATGTAGTAGCCTACAATGATTTGGAACATGAGGGAAAGGTGCATAGGTGGAAATACTTGCTCTCAAAGTGTAGCACAGTGGATTTGGAACACAGGGGGAAAGCTGTATGGAGTAGAAATATCTCTCTCAAGGGTGTAGCACAAATGATGTATGGAACATGAGGGAGAAAGGTTATGAATGGTAAATGCCTGTCAAGTGTAGCACAATGATATGGAACATGAAAGGGAAAGGTTATTATTGGGTGAAAAACTTACTCCTAAAGTGTAGCACAATGATATGGAACATGAGGGAAAAGTGCATAGGTAAATACCTCTCAAGTGTAGCACAATGATATGGAACATGAGGGAAAGGTGCATAGGTAAATACCTGTCAAGTGTAGCACAATGATATGGAACATGAGGGAAAGGTGTGTAGGTAAATACCTGTCAAGTGGAGTACAATGATATGGAACATGAGGGAAAGGTGCATAGGTAAATACCTCTCAAGTGTAGCACAGTGATATGGAACATGAGGGAAGGTGCATAGTTAAATACCTGTCAAATGTAGGACAATGATATGGAACATGAGGGAACGGTGCATAGGTAAATACCTCTAAAGTGTAGCACAATGATATGGAACATGAGGGCAAGGTGCAAAGGTAAATACCTCTCAAGTGTAGCACAATGATATGGAACATGAGGGAAAGGTGTGTAGGTAAATACCTCTCAAGTGTAGCACAATGATATGGAACATGAGGGAAAGGTGCATAGGTAAATACCTCTCAAGTGTAGCACAATGATATCAAACATGCATAGGTAAATACCTGTCAAGTGTAGCACAATGGTATGGAAAACGAGGGAAAGGTGCATAGGTAAATACCTTTCAAGTGTATCACAGTGATATGGAACATGAGGGAAAGGTGTGTAGGTAAATACCTGTCAAGTGTAGCACAATGGTATGGAAAACGAGGGAAAGGTATATAGGTAAATACCTTTCAAGTGTATCACAGTGATATGGAACATGAGGGAATGGTGGATAGGTAAATACCTCTCAAGTGCAGCACAATGATATGAAACCTCAGGGAAAGGTGCGTAGGTAAATACCTCTCAAGTTTAGCACAGTGATATGGAACATGAGGGAAAGGTGTATAGGTAAATACCTCTCAAGTGTAGCACAATGATATGGAACATGAGGGAAAGGTGCATAGGTAAATACCTCTCAAGTGTAGCACAATGATATGGAACATGAGGGAAAGGTGCATAGGTAAATACCTTTCAAGTGTAGCACAATGATATGGAACATGAGGGAAAAGTGCGTAGGTAAATACCTCTTAAGTGTAGCACAATATGTAACATGAGGGAAAGGTGAATAGGTAAATACCTCTCAAGTGTAGCACAATGGTATGGAACATGAGGGAAAGATGCATAGGTAAATACCTCTCAAGTGTAGCACAATGATATGGAACATGAGGAAAGGTACGTTGGTAAATACCTCTCAAGTGTAGCACAATGATATGGAACATGAGGGAAAGGTGCATAGGTAAATACCTCTCAAGTCTAGCACAGTGATATGGAACATGAGGGAAAGGGATGTAGGTAAATACCTCTCAAGTGTAGTACAATGATATGGAACATGAGGGAAAGGTGTGTATGTAAATACATCTTAAGTGTAGCATAGTGATATGGAACATGAGGTAAAGGTGAATAGGTAAATACGTCTCAAGTGTAGCACAATGATATAGAGCATAAGGGAAGGGTGCACAGGGAAATACCTCTCAAATGTAGCACAATGATTTGGAACATGAGGGAAAGGTGCGTAGGTAAATACCTCTCAAGTGTAGCACAATGATAAGGAACATGAGGGAAAGGTGCATTAATAAATACCTCTCAAGTGTAGCACAATGATATTGTACATGAGGGGAAAGGTGCATAGGAACATACCTGTTAAGTGTAGCACAATGATATGGAACATGAGGGAAAATGCGTAGGTAAATACCTGTTAAGTGTAGCACAATGATATGGAACATGAGGGAAAGGTGCATATGTAAATACCTCTCAAGTGTAGCACAATGATATGGAACATGAGGGAAAGGTGCATAGGTAAATACCTTTCAGGTGTAGCAAGGTGATATCGAACATGAGGGAAAGGTGCATAGATAAATGCCTCTCAAGTGTAATACAGTGATAAAGAGCATGAGAGAAAGGTGCTTAGATAAATACTTCTCAAGTGTAGCACAATGTTAAGGATCATGAGGGAAAGTTGCATAGCTAAATGCCTCTCAAGTGTAGTACAATGATATTGAACATGAGGGGAAAGGTGCATAGGTAAATACTCATCAATTGTAGCACAATGATATGGAACATGATGGAAAGGTGCATAGGTAAATACCCCTCAAGTGTAGTACAATGATATGGAACATGAGGGAAAGGTGCATTGGTACATACCTCTCAAGTGCAGCACAATGATATGGAACATGAGGGAAAGGTGCATAGGTAATTACCTCTCAAGTGTAGCACAATGATATGGAACATGAGGGAACGGTGCATAGGTAAATACCTCTCAAGTGTAGCAGAATGATATGGAACATGAGGGAAAGGTGCATAGGTAAATACTAGGATTCCTTTCTTCAGACTATTACATGCCTAGTCAATAACAATAGGGCAGAATTAAACTCTTTCCTTGTATCTGTGAGGTACAGACTTTAACCATTATGCCAACCCCTTATGTACACAAGGGTAGTGTGTGTGTGTGTGTGTGTGTGTGTGTGTGTGTGTGTGTGTGTCTATATATGCACAAGGGGAGTGTGTGTGTGTGTGTGTGTGTGTGTGTGTGTGTGTGTGTGTGTGTATATATATATATATATATATATATATATATATATATATATATATATATATGTATGTGTGTATGCGATCCGTACTGATCCCCGACAGCACTTTCTGCCGAAGCAGAATTCACAGAACATACTTAACCGAAAGTGTTGTTCACCTGTTGCGCCGGTAGCCCTATGGCACGGTTAAGGGAAATTTTCTTTTCCTCACTGTAGTGCAACCGCGGAGTGAGAATAAAAAATAGGGGGATGTGCAGGGGGTTTGCCCCCCTGCATAATAGAAGATTTATTTATTTATGTTTTTTTCTAACGCACTTTAACGAAAGAGCTTTTTCGGCGAAAGCACTTTTGTTAAAGTGTGTTCATTTATTTAGGATGTGGACTATTGAACTTTCATTTAATAGTCCTAGATCCTTATGTATATATATATATATATATATATATATATATATATATATATATATATATATATATATGGTTCTACCTGACATAGTCGAAACCACACAACACCGACAACCACATCACCGACACCACATATTGGACAGTCCATAAACACGAAACCACACATAACCGACAGCGAAATAACCCGGCGGTACACAAACCACGAAACCCCATACACTGCACACACCACAATAACAATTAAAAACAAAACACATCCCATTCCACAAACCACACACACAACACAAGCACACCAAAATCCTTACAAGCCCACACTAAACCTTACCTAACCCTAAGGTGTCACTATCGCACACTTACCTACCCCTAACCCTAACTCCTTAACCCTATCGGCTCCCTAACCCTAACTCACTTAACCCACCCCTATACCTAACCCTAACTCACTTAACCCACCCTGCTCGGCTCCCTAACCTAACTCACTTAACCCCTATAAACTCCTAACCTAACTCACTTAACCCACCCCTATCCCCACAGACCGTCCAATCTCCACACTTACCTGCCTCGCACCCTAACGTCCGTCACTACCGCATACACACACAGCCTTTCCCCATGTCGGCATCCTCGGCGTTGGTGTTGTCATCCGTCGTGTCGGTCTTCTGCATTGTCGATGTTCTGCCACTCGCGATTCGCGTCGGTCTTCTTCGATTTCGATCTTCTGGAGCTCCGGATTCCGATGTCGGTCTTCTGCGCTGTCGACGAAGTCAGGTAGAACCATATATATATATATGGGTCTACTTCATTTGATCGAAAGACCATTTGACTTAGCCCCATTTGATCAAAATTTCATTTGATCGAAAACCAGTATTCAAGGCATAAAACCTGGATTTGTCCCCCTCCCCAATGTCATGCCACCCAGGAGTTGGTATATATAGTTGGGGGGGTGTAGGGGTGCAGCCCCCACATTGTGGGGGTGTGGGGGTGAATCCCCACCACCTCGTTTCTTTTAAAAGAAGAAAATAAAACAAAACATACAGATTTTAAATGCTGCGCCCCCCCACACCCCCTAACTATATATACTAACTCCATGGTGGCACGACTTTGGGGAGGGGAGCCAAATCCCTGTTATTTGCTTTGAATACTGGTTTTCGATCAAATGAAATTTCCATCAAATGGGTTTAGGTCAAATGGTCTTTCAATCAAATGAAGTAGACCCTACATATATATATATATATATATATATATATATATATATATATATATATATATATATATATATACACACACACCCACATTTATATATATATATATATATATATATATATATATATATATATATATATATATATATATATATACACACTAACTGAAATTGTGCAGTGCCAGGGAAAGGATAAATTCCTCAGTATAAATCTTACTGTAGTTTTTCACATATGTTGTACATTTATGGTGAAGAACCTCTGTTAGTAAAGTATTACCTTTGAACTGTGCTTCTCTGTGTGTGTCAATTAAGTATTTTATAATTTTATTTGTAGAGTATTACCAATATATACATGTGCAATGTCTTACCATCATGGTCTGGGTTGTTGATGAAAAGAGTCTTCAGCCCAGCTCACTTGTGTGGTTAACAAATATAAATAAATATATTTATATCTGTCTATCTATATATACATATATAGGGAGAAACAGATATAGATGGGTGTACTCAATTTAGTCAAAACACACAAATTTCAAAGTTCACAACACTAAACACAAAACATCAACTCTGCAAACATCAACACACTGCTATACATTTGCCCAGCAACAGCCTCTGCATATGCAAAATTAAAAAAAAAATAAAAAAATATCTTCAAACATAATTTTTAAATGGGGGCAAGCCACCTTCATCTTTCACAGCCCCTGCTAATTATATATTCTAACTTTGAGAAAGTACAACTTCATGGAAAGGAAAAATTCCCAATCCATAGAATTGAACATTATTGCATATTTGTTGACCATCTGTTTAGTTGATCACATTTTGTCATCTAAACAGATGTTGTCCATAGCTAGTCTCAACCAAATTCAATATTACCATACATTGATGTGTGTGTCTGTGTTTATCTATCTGTCTAGATATCTATCTATATTAGTAATGTCGCTAGAAGGGGGTGAGAGGGGCAACTGCCCTGGGTGCAAAGTTGTAGGGGTGTGATCAGCCTGTCCCAATCTCTGTTTAATGCAATATTGGGTTTTAAAACCTGGTATTGAATTTGTGGTCATACCTGAGCACTTTAGTGCTGTGTGTGTGATCTAAACTGTAGCAACTGCTTATTACATTATAGCAAGCAGTTTGCTACAGTTTAAATGTAAAAAAGATTTTTTTTTTAACTAATAACTGAGTGCAGTAGTGCTCTCTACAGGCAAGTTATAAACTGTAGCAAATGTTTGCTGCATTTGTAGCAAGCAGTTTGCTACCATTTAAAAAGGATCTTTATAAAATATTTTCAAAGAGGTTTGGGCCAAGGTACAGATATGGGACCTGAATTACTGGGGTTGGGGTGGGAGCATTATCATGCATCTGACCACCTGGATGGTTTTCTTTTTGTTTTTGCTTCTGATGCATACACACACACACACACATATATTATATATATATATATATATATATATATATATATATATATATATATATATATATATATATATATATATATATATATATATATATATATATATATATAGGGGAGGGTGGCCTAATGGTTAAGGTGTTTGCCTTGTAAACACAAGGTGCAGGGTTTGAATCTCACAAGGGATAATTGGCTAGACTTACAATGGCTCGCAAGGGCAGTTAGCCTAGTATGAACCTATGAACCTTATAGTAAGATATATAGATATATCTAGACAGAGACCGTGAGATATTCGTATCATAACATCATGGCAGAATATTAGGTTAACACCCAAGGTGCCTTTTTAAGCCAAGCCATGTTTCCCAATAAAATGTGAGATGTATTCCTTCCCAAAGGTTTTATGGAGGTAAAGTGATATTGAACATGATGGTGTATAAGTTCATAGGTAATTACTCGGCTACCAGTCTGCAGACATGCCTAGCCAACACCCAGAGTTAGTGGCCACCCATGCAAAAATATATATAATTGGGCATGGGTGGATGAGCATTTATATGCTTCCTCTAACACAGACATAGGTGCTAGACCTGGGGATATTCATGGACCCCCATCCAATTTTCCAAGTTTTGCTTGAATAAGTATAGGGATGAATTCTGCTTTACATGGATAGGAAGCCCATTCCAGCAAATGGAGAGCCCCTGAGGCACATACTTGTCCCTACAGCTTGTTCTATTTATATTGCAGGCAAGATTTATGTCTCTGAATTGGGTGTTCCTGATGCTGCTTGTTTTGCACATTTGCAACAGGTCCATTAGTGCTAGCTCAGAGGATGCTTTGTAGGCCAAGCATAGGTTGCCTCTCAGCAGCCTGTAGGAGACCAAACATAAGGATGAGGCTTTGAGGTGGTCCACATAACACTTGTTTTCCATACCTTGTTTTCTTTTTGTGAGTAATCTCTAAGTATGCTCCAGTTGTATATTCCTGGCCAGGTATATACAGATGGGAACATTGTACTCAGTCTTATCAGAGCAGAGTATAGTGGAACAAAGACATGTTTGGATCTAGATGCCATACCCCTCCTTATAAACTATGCAACACAGAATGATATCCTCATCACTGTAGACACATTATGGTCAAATGCCAAATCCCTGTGGACATGCATTCCCAAATCTCTGACTACACATTGTTTGGCATGAAGTTTTAGACAATGACTCTGGTACCAATTATTAATCTTTGTTAGGACTTCCCAGAGGATATTTGAGTCTTGGGGGGATTCAATGACTGCACCCAATTTGCAATCAACTGCAAACTTGGTCAGCATGAGGCCCCTTACATTAGCCCTGACCTCAGAGAAACAGATGCCAAACAAAAGGACCCCCAACACTAAGACCTGAGCACCACACTAGTAACTGGCCTTTTTGTGTAGGAAGACTCTCCTATTCAAACTTCTTCATTCCTATCTATAAGCTAGCTGGTTATCCATAGTGTGATATAGGGGGTTATACCCAGGTTAGTGAGCTTTCTACAATGCCTGACTGGGGTATTGTGTCAAATGTTTTGACCAGGTCAAGGTAGGCAGTATGTACTATTTATGCAAAGTTGTAAGCCAAATTTATCAATATAAAAAAGGCAGCCCTAAAGATATCTGAAGAGAAATACAGGCAAAGGCATCCAGATAAGGAAACATTAACAATAAAAAAAAAATAATATCACAACTTATCACACCTCTTATAAATCCAATATTGCTGTTGTTTAAAAAGCTTATGTTTTCTAATCAATTAATTATTAATAATTATGTCTCCTATTTCTTACACAAATGAATGTTTCATATCTTTTGATACTCAGAAAATGTTAGAATTTAAGAAGGGTGACCTATTATATTGGAATCAATTTCTGTCAGCTAATAAAATAAGTTCTGCAGACTACCTGATCAGCAGATATAGCTTATAAAATTGCAATTAGCTGGACATCCAAACTTGTAAGGATTTTATACATGCTAAGCTTGTACCCTCATTAGAGGCATACAGTAAGGGTAACTTAAAAATCTGGGATTTTATCTTAACAATTATTAAAACTTATCCAAAAATACTTCATATGTATCTGTTATTTATAAAAGTCTCAGAAATGATTTTAGCAAAACAGAGGTTTCTTTTTGGAATTATTCAAATGAAGTTAATAGACAAGTATTCTCAAAAAAAGATAAAAAAATTAAGGAATCCGCATCTTCCCTGTTCTGGCATGTATACACGTGGAAATGTTTGCATAGATGTCTTTTTACCCCACATAGATTAGCAATAATCTACAAGAAAGATTAAATTAAATGCTGGAGATGTGGACAGCCTGATGCTGACTGGATACATATGGTTGTTGGTTGCAAAATAATTTCCCCATTTTAGTTAGACATTAAATATCTTTGTAAAGCTCTGTGGAATGACAACTGTATGATTTCTGACTCCTTTATCCTTTTCAATGTTCCTGATGTCATTCCTAAAAAACAAACATTTTTTTACTGTGGTATATCCTCTGTATAGGAAGGAAAATTGTTATTAAAAATTGGAAATCCCAATCTACTCCTGTCTTTAAAGATGAGTTTATTCATCTTGTGAAATTAATTTGTAAGAATGAGATTGCTAGTATAAAAGAAGGGGCTAACAACTCAACTCATCATTTAATTGCTTGGACAAAATTGTCTAACCTTTTAGAGAAATATTAAGTGTTCTTCGATGTATATTGCTTTTTCAGTTGTTATGGACATTGTATACCATTTTTTTCTTCTTGTTACTATACTGTTAAGTTATTGTGTTATAAAATGAATAAAAACAGTTTGAAAAAAATAATATCCCAAAGAGGGAATATAGAAAAGATGATCAGTAAAGTGGAAGTTAAAAAATAGAAGTTGAAGTTATGGAGTGCTTGCGAAGTGAAGGATTTGGTGTAGAAGGTCTAACACAGGTTACATCACAGCATGATGGAACGAGTCCCCAAAGCAAGGCGAAAAAGAAAGATCAGGACACATCTAAAGAAGAAAAAGAGATTTAATATGGTGTAATATTTATGTAAAGGAAAAAGCAAAACTAATCAATACAAAAAGATCAGCACCAAAGATATTTGAAGAGAAATACAGACAAAGGAATCCAGACATGGAAACCTTTACAATACAAAAAAAGAAGACAAAGAGGAAAAGTAGGAAAGAAGACAAATAATGGAGAAGTTAAAGAAATAGAAATTCAGGTTATGGAGTATCTGTGAAGTGAAGGATTCAGTGTAGAAAATCTAACCCAGAAAGCACCACAGCAAGACAGAGCAATGGATATGCAAATTAAGGACAAACCAGTGGAATGAGAAGCAACTGATCAATTGCCATATGAAGATATTTTGAAGCCTTCCAAAGGAAATCTGTATAAATGTTCAGTTGAAGCTGGACAGCAAGAGAAGGAACAGGAAATTGTGGCAACTCTGATGTGGTCAATGTTGAGGAGTGATAGGCTAATGAGTTCCCATATGACAGAGCAACGGATGACACAGGATGAAACTGAAGAGAATGTGCCACAGGAAGATGCTACAGAACTTTCTATAAAATGCCCACAAGAAATGGAGAGCAAAAAATGTGCCCTCAGTTTAAAAGAAAGTGAGCTAAAAGAAGAGTTGCTTGATTT
Organism: Protopterus annectens; assembly: GCF_019279795.1. NCBI lineage: Eukaryota > Metazoa > Chordata > Ceratodontiformes > Protopteridae > Protopterus > Protopterus annectens. The sequence continues at coordinate 1,196,379,397 of NC_056737.1, forward strand.
AATAGAGATAGCTAGACATATTATGATTAATGAAATAAATTTACTGCAGAAGGTCAATAAAACCCAAAATGTCAAATGTTTGATAAAACAAATTAATACAGGACTTAGGACTGTCCATAGAGATCCAGGTTATAGAACTTAAGTAAACAGGATACATTACTCTACAGCTAAATTAATAACTGATAAAATTCTACCACAACCACACAGGGTAGTAAGGGAAAGGAAGGGGAGAAATTGAATACCATCGTGGAAGTATCGAATAGAGAAAACTATAAAGTAATTATAACAAGAAGTGTCACTATTAGAAGAGTATAGAAGAGGGAACACAATACTCAGAAAGATATATGTGATAAAGCCAATGCACAGCATTTATAATGGATTAGGATTCATCATGCATTATCGCAAATAATAAACTAAAAATGTCAGCACAGGCAGAAAAACTTAGAAGATATACAGAAAAAATAGATACATTTTGGAGAAGTATTTATAAAGATTCTCTGGAACATAACAAAGATGCTAAATGAACAGAAGAAGTAAAAGAAAGAATAAGAAGTAAAAAGGTATTGGAAAACCCCAGGCCCAGATGCAGTACCTAACTTCTGGTTAAAAGTATTAACATTTTTGCACAAAGATTTAGCCATGAGTAAGAACTATTTATATGCGCACTCCAAAGAGACACCTATCTGGCTAACAACAGGAAAAACAATGCTCCTACTCAAGAGTGAACCTGCAAGTACCCTAAAAATTATAGACCAATAACTTGCCTTCTGACGATGTATAAACTATACACTGCAATTGATGCAGACAGAGTTTATAGTCATTTAGAAGAAAACTCAAATATGGCAATAGAACAAAAGGGCATTAAAAGACAGTCATATGGAAAAAAGACTCAGTTGTTGTTAAATAAAGCCATAGTGGAGAACTGTAAAAAGAGGAAGAATCTAAGTATGGCATGGATTGACTACAAAAAAAAGCATTTGACAGTATCTTACATTCATGGATAAAACAATGCTTAAAAATGTATACGATACACCCTACACTGATAAACTACATCACAGAGACCATGAAACAGTGGCAAACCACTTTGCAGTTAAGCCATGATAAAGGGAAAATTATTATCATAGGGATAAAAACCCAAAGGGGGATATTCCAGGGTGACCCTCTTGTCACCGTTGCTCTTTTGCCTTGCAATTAACCCATTAAGTTGTCTGTTTAACCAGATTAGGTCATGGCTATAATTTGGCTCACTTAAAGCAACAAAGTATAAATACTTCCTATCTTCTCCTTGTCAATGATTTAAAACTGTATAACTCATCAGATGAGAAACTGGAAGCACAACTGAAAGTAGTCAAAACTTATTCAGATGATATAAGAACATCATTTGGTCTCGATAAATGGTTTAAAGCAGGAAAGCTGCAGCACCAAGATAACATCAGTTTGGGACAAGAATGTGATATAAAAGAACTTCAGCAATCGGTATTGTATAAATATTTGGGAAATGATGAAGGATCAACAATAAAACATGAACTAATGTGAATAAAACGTAGTAAGGAATATTTTAGAAGATTTAGATTAATCTTGAAAACAGCGTTGACATCTAGGAACAAAATTCAAGCTATAAGCCAGTTTTCTTTTCCTGCCCTAACTTACAGTTTTGAAGTGATTGATTGGCCCAAAAGGTGTTAGATAGATTAGACAGGAAAACAAAAAAGATGCTTCATGCTCATAAAATGATTTATAAAAATCAGTGCATACCAAGATTATATATTCCCTGTTCCGAAGGAGATATGGGCTTCCTTGAAACTGATTACATGTACAGATCTGCAATCACTGGACTGTATACATATCTGCTGACCTCACAAGACCTAAATGTAGTGAAAGTTTTGAATCATGAGAAGAATAAATCTAAGATAACTTCCCTTCTTAGTCTAGCAGAAGCATATCAGTGACAAGTAGGAATGGAAATCATACCAGTAGATAAAAATCAGTTAGCAACTGAATGTGCCAAAAATCAAAATAAAGAATATAAGATGAAGGATCAGATGAGAAAGCAAGAAATGTGGAAAATGCATAAATACATTTACAAATATAGAAAACTCCTGGAAGAACCTCATGTTGATCACAATTGAACACAGGAATGGTTAAGGAGAGGTGAATTTAAACCAAAAGACGAAAGGTTAATATTAGCAGTTCAAGATAGTGGGCTACATACACATTGGTTCACAAAGTCCATTGAACACATGGGAGAAACAGACAAATGTAGGTTTTGTAAAACAGAACTGGAAAGAGTTGCACACCATTTGCTGGTTGTGATATATACTAATGACAGAAGGACTGTATACTGAAAGGCATAATAATGTGACAAGACTATTGCACTGGGGATTGTGCAAACATTATAATACTGAAGTAGCTGAAAAACACTGGAAACATGAGCCACACAGCATTATAGAAAATTATGAAGTTTATATCACATGGGATCACCCATTACCAACAGTTCAAAAAACAGATGCAAGAAAACCAGATATAGTGGTCCATGAAAAAAAGACAAAAGTAGCATTGATCATTGAAATTGCTACATCCAGTGACTACAATGTCTTGCATACAGAGAGATACAAAGTCATGAAATATCAGGATTTTCAGGCAGAAATGAGAGTAATGTGGAAGAAAGATACCCAGACAGTTCCTGTAGTAGTAGGAGCAATGGGTCTTATAAAAAAGAAACTACAGTCATATTTAGATATGTTATCAGTACATGTAACTCTGTATGAATTGCAGGAAGAGTCATTACTGGGCACATTGCGGGTGCTGCGAAGAGCACTTCTGGCTGACATCAAAGATTGAAACAATCCTAATTTCATGAACTTTAATCATACTTTGACTTAGAAATGGGGTCCATTTCCATCATGGTATTAGAAAACCCAAAATATTTTGGGAAATTAAAAAACAGGCACCCTGGAATATTATCAGGACCAATCGATACAGTGTGTTCTAGGCCTTGGGGAGCATCTTGAGCACTTGTTCTCTAGTGATACTTGGGGGAGTTATGGATGTGGTTAAGTACTCAAGGACATCTTCTGAGGAGAAAGGGGTAAAATTGGAGTTAAGTTTGTGAGCCAGAGTTTGCTTTAATGTCTGGATCTGCATAAGTAGTACCATTTACAAATGTTACAAAGGCATGCGCCTGGAGTGTTTCTCCCTGGGCCTCTGCTCATACTTGGCTTTGTTCTAAGTCAGACTTTCCCAGTAAACAAATGTTGAATGAATAAATAAATACAATTTACAGATAATTTGGTACATTGATGTGCATTGCCTTTTAGACTGGATCTGCATAGGTAGCACCATTTACAGGTAATTTGGTACATTGCTGGGTATTACCTTTTTAACTGGATCTGTGTAGGTAGCACCATTTACAGGTAATTTGGTACATTGCTGTGCATTGCCTTTTTAAATGGATCTGTATAGGAAGCACCATTTACATGTAATTTGGTACATTGCTGTGTATTACCTTTTTAACTGGATCTGCATTGGTAGCACCATTTACAGGTAATTTGGTACATTGCTGTGTATTGCCTTTTTAACTGGATCTGCATAGGTAGCACCATTTACAGGTAATTTGGTACATTGTTGTGTATTGTCTTTTTATCTGGATCTGCATAGGTAGCATCATTTTCAGGTAATTTGGTACATTGCTGTGCATTGCCTTTTTGACTGGATCTGCACAGATAGCACCATTTACAGGTAATTCGGTACATTGCTTTGCATTACCTTTTTAACTGGATCTGCATAGGTAGCACCAGATACATTGCTGTGTATTGCCTTTTTAACTGCATCTGCATAAGTAGCACCATTTACAGGTAATTTGGTACATTGCTGTGTATTGCCTTTAAGGTTATGGACATAGCTGAAGACAGCTTTGTGATCACCCTTGCCATGGGAGGGGACTTTTACCTCAGTCTTGGCTTTGGTGGACTTTATTAGCTCCAAGTTGTTTGTTTAGGTTGATGAGGGTTTTACCATCTTCCTGGTCATTGCACCTCCAAATTTGTGCCATGAATTTCTTTATTTTGTTATACAGCCTATTGATGTTGGGATTCCACCAAGGTAACTTTTTTCAGTAGATCCTGTGCTTAATCCAGGTCAGTACAGCTATCTCTATATGCAGCTGATATGATTATAGAGGGTTTCTGTAAAGTTTTGCGATGGACAACAAGGTTTGAAGGGCTTGAAAGTTTGCCAGTGTCTTACTTAGTAACAGGAAGTTTGCTTTTGAATAACTCCAAAAAGTTCCAGGGTTAGCCAGTGTCCCTACTTTTATGTTTATTTCAAAGGACAGGGCTTTATAGTCTGACCAGAACAGTAAAGACATTAGACTAGGGAGGATGCAATGTTCCATTATGTTTGGCTTGTATAGGCCCTAGGGCCAATAGCCTAGTACCTACCTATGAACCTATAATAATTTTCTTGGGTGGCGAAAGCCAGCATACATTTTTGGCTAGGCTTGTATAGGCCCTAGGGCCAATAGCCTAGTACTTACCTATGAACCTATGAACCTATGAATAGGGAGGGTGCATTGTTCAATCATGTTTGTAACATGACAATAGGGAGGGTGCATTGTTCCATCATGTTTGCAACATTACAGTAGGGAGAGTGCAATGTTCCACCATGTTTGTGACATTACACTAGGGAGGGTGCAATATTCCATCATGTTAATGAGGATCAAGTCAAGGATATTTGCACCTCTAGGGGGCAAACAGAGTAACTGGTCTAAGGTGTTTGCATTTACAAAGTCCAGGAATCTTGGGAAATGCATGTTAGGGGTTGGGTATAATTCCCAGTGTATATCTGGGTAGCTAAAGTTGCCCATAAGTAAGCTTTTAGCTTGAATGGGGAATTGTATAGTACATTTACAATATGTATTATGGATTTCCTGGGTCATAGCAGAGGGCTAATAGCTTGCTAAGGTATTGTTTAGGACTTTGTCTAAGGTAATTTAGACTTGGGGAAACACAAGCACATTGTACTGATGGATCAGTGTTGAGGTGTGTTTGTTTTTAATGTAACCAGAGACACCCCCACCTTTTGTTCCTTCTTCTGCAATAGTCAGTTTAATTCTGTGGAAGTCATTTGTAGTATTGCACTGCCATGGTGCTTTCCATGGCTTTAAACCATGTCTCAATAACTGTACAGATATCTGCATTCACCATGGATTTAAACCATGTCTCAGTAATTGCACAGCTATCTGCATTCTTCATACTTTTAAACCATGTCTCAGTAACTGCACAGATATCAGCATTCTCCTTGGCTTTAAACCATGTCTCAGTAACTGTACAGATATCTACATTCTCCATGGTTTTAAACCATGTCTCAGTAACTGCACAGATATCAGCATTCTCCATGGCTTTAAATCATGTCTCAGTAACTGTACAGATATCTGCATTCTCTATCCATGGCTTTAAACAATGTCTCAGTAACTGCACAGATATCTGCATTCTCCATGGCTTTAAACCATGTCTCAGTAACTGCACAGATATCTGCATTCCCCATGGCTTAAACCATTTCTCAGTAACTGCACAGATATCTGCATTATCCATGGCTTTAAACCATGTCTCAGTAACTGCAGAGATATCTGCACTCTCCATGGCTTTAAACCAGGAATCAGTAACTGTACAAATATATGCATTCTCCATGGTTTTTTAAACCATGTCTCAGTAACTGCACAGATATCAGCGTTCTCCATGGCTTTAAAACATGTCTAGGTAACTGTACAGATATTTACATTCTCCATGGTTTTAAACCATGTTACAGTAACTGCACATATATCTGCATTCTCCATGGCTTTAAACCATATCTCAGTAACTGCACAGATATCTGCATTCTCCATGGCTTTAAACCATGTCTCAGTAACTGCACAGATATCTGCATCCCCCATGGCTTTACACCATGTCTCAGTAACTGCACATATATCTGCATTCTCCATGGCATTAAACCACGTCTCAGTAACTGCACAGATATGTTCACTCTGAATGGCTTCAAACCATGTCTCACTAACTGCACAGATATCTGCATTCACCATGGCTTTAAAGGTAGTATCAGTAACTGCACAGATATCTGCATTCACCATAGTTTTAAACTATATCAGAGTAACTGCACAGATATCTGCATTCTCCATGGCTTTAAACCATGTCTCAGTAACTGCACAGATATCTTCATTCTCAATGGCTACAAACCATGTCTCACTAACTGCACAGATATCTGCATTCTCCATTACTTTAAAGTTAGTCTCAGTAACTGCACAGATATCTGCATTCTCCATGGCTTTAAACCATGTCTCAGTAACTGCACAGATATCTGCATTCTCCATGGCTTTAAATCATGTCTCAGTAACTGCACAGATATCTGCATTCTCCATGGCTTTAAAGCATATTTCAGTAACTGCACAGATATCTTCCCGCTCAAAGGCTTCAAACCATGTCTTAGTAACTGCACAAATATCTGCATTCTCCATGACTTTAAACCATGTCTCAGTAACTGCACAGGTATCTGCATTTTCCATGGCGTTAAACCATGTCTCAGTAACTGCACAGATATCTGCATTCTCCATGGCTTTAAACCATGTCTCAGTAACTGCACAGATATCTGCATTCTGCATGGCTTTACACCACGTCTCAGTAACTGCACAGATATCTGCATTCTCCATGGCTTTAAACCATTTCTCAGTACCTGCACAGATATCTGCAATCTCCATGGCTTTAAACCATGTCTCAGTAACTGCACAGATATCTGCATTCTCCATGGCTTTAAGCCATGTGTCAGGAAATGCACATATATCTGCATTCTCCATGGCTTTAAACCATGTCTCAGTAACTGCACAGATATCTGCATTCTCAATGGCTTTAAACCATGTCTCAGTAACTGCACGGATATCTGCTTTCTCCATGGCTTTAAACCATGTCTCAGTAACTGCACAGATATCTGCATTCTGCATGGCTTTAAACCATGTCTCAGTAACTGCACAGATATCTGCATTCTCCATGGCTTTAAGCCATGTGTCAGAAACTGCACAGATATCTGCATTCTCCATGGCTTTAAATCATGCACCAATAACTGCACAGATATCTGCATTCTCCATGGCTTTAAACCATGTCTAAGTAACTGCACCGATATTTGCATTCCCCATGGCTTCAAACCATGACTCAGTAACTGTACAGATGTCTGCATTCTCCATGGCTTTAAACCATGTCTCAGTAACTCCACAGATATCTGCATTCTCCATGGCTTTAAACCATGTCTCAGTAACTGCACAGATAGCTGCATTCTCCATGGCTTTAAACCATGTCTCAGTAACTGCAGAGATATCTGCATTCTCCATGGCTTTAAACCATGTCTCAGTAACTGCTCCGATATCTGCATCACAAATGGCTGTAAACCATGTCTCAGTAACTTTACAGATATCTGTATTCTCCATGTCTTTAAACCATGTCTCAGTATCTGCACAGATATCTGCATCCTTCATGGCTTTAAACCATGTCTCAGTAACTTCACAGATATCTGCATTCTCCATGACTTTAAACCATGTCTCAGTAACTGCACAGATATGTTCACTCTCAATGGCTTCAAACCATGTCTCGCTAACTGCACAGATATCTGCATTCACATGGCTTTAAAGGTAGTATCAGTAACTGCACAGATATCTGCATTCACCATAGGTTTAAACTATATCACAGTAACTGCACAGATATCTGCATTCTCCATGGCTTTAAACCATGTCTCAGTAACTGCACAGATATCTTCATTCTCAATGGCTACAAACCATGTCTCACTAACTGCACAGATATCTGCATTCTCCATTACTGTAAAGTTAGTATCAGTAACTGCACAGATATCTGCATTCTCCATGGTTTTAAACCATGCCTCAGTAACTTCATAGATATCTGCATTCTCGATGGCTTTAAACCATGTCTCAGTAACTGCCCAGATATCTGCATTCTCCATGGCTTTAAACCATGTTTCAGTAACTGCACAGATATCTTCACTCTCAAAGGCTTCAAACCATGTCTTAGTAACTGCACAGATATCTGCATTCTCCATGGCTTTAAACCATGTCTCAGTAACTGCACAGATATGTGGATTTTCAATGGCTTTAAACCATGTCTCAGTAACTGCACAGATATCAGCATTCTCCATGGCTTTAAATCCATGTCTCAGTAACTGCACAAATATCTGCATTCTGCATGGCTTTAAACCACGTCTCAGTAACTGCACAGATATCTGCATTCTCCATGGCTTTAAGCCATGTGTCAGGAAATGCACAGATATCTGCATTCTCCATGGCTTTAAACAATGGCTCAGTAATTGCACAGATATCTGCATTCTCCATGGCTTTAAATCCATGTCTCAGTAACTGCACAAATATCTGCATTCTGCATGGCTTTAAACCACGTCTCAGTAACTACACAGATATCTGCATTCTCCATGGCTTTAAACAATGGCTCAGTAATTGCACAGATATCTGCATTCTCGATGGCTTTAAACCATGTCTCAGTAACTGCACAGATATCTGCTTTCTCCATGGCTTTAAACCTTGTCTCAGTAACTGCACAGATATCTGCATTCTCCATGGGTTTAAACCATGTCTCAGTAACTGCACAGATATCTGCATTCTGCATGGCTTTAAACCACGTCTCAGTAACTGCACAGATATCTGCATTCTCCATGGTTTTAAGCCATGTGTCAGGAAATGCACAGATATCTGCATTCTCCATGGCTTTAAACAATGGCTCAGTAATTGCACAGATATCTGCATTCTCGATGGCTTTAAACCATGTCTCAGTAACTGCACAGATATATGCTTTCTCCATGGCTTTAAACCTTGTTTCAGTAACTGCAAAGATATCTGCATTCTCCATGGGTTTAAACCATGTCTCAGTAACTGCACAGATATCTGCACATTCCATGGCTTTAAACCATGTCTCAGTAACTGCACAGATATCTGCATTCTCAATGGCTTTAAACCACGTCTCAGTAACTGCACAGATATCTGCATTCTCCATGGCTTTAAACAATGTCTCAGTAACTGCACAGATATCTGCATTCTCCATGACTTTAAACCATGTCTCAGTAACTGCACAAATATTTCCATTCTCCATGGCTTTAAACCATGTCTCAGTAACTGCACTGATATCTGCATTTTCTATTGCTTTAAACCATGTCTCAGTGGGTCTGTATTACAACATCGAAGTTTCACAACTTTGAATGTTCTAATATCGACCCCTATTCAGCGAACGCTGAAAATAGCGAAGCTGCAGAACACAGAATTTCTTCTTAGGGAAGAAATTTGGTTGCCCAATCCTGTGGCTTTGCTAGGTTCAGCACTGTGCTGGAAAGTTACGGGTCAGGATCAGGTAAGTGAGTGATTGTGTGGATGTGAGGGTTAGGGCGGGGTAGGTGAGTTAGGGTTATTGTGCGGGTGAGGTAAGTGTGTGATAGTGACAGACTTTATGGTTAGGGTTTGGGTTAAGGGAAGTGGGTAGCTAGTGGTGTGTGTACAGTTTACTGTAGGGTTAGATGTAGAATTTTAGGTGTATGTGTGTGGATTGCTGTTTGTTTCGTGTGTTTGAGTTGTGTGTCGGAACAGCAAATTTTTTTCCTGGGAAAAAATTTGTTGTTCTGCATGATCGATGTTGTCAGCGTTTGCTGAATAGGGGTCGATATTAGAACATTCTATGTTTTAAAAAGTTGATGTTCTAATATAGACTGGTCTCAGTAACTGCACAGATATATGCATTCTTCATAGCTTTAAACCACGTCTCAGTAACTGTAAACATATCTGCATTCTCCATGGCTTTAAAGCATGCACCAGTAACTGCACAGATAACTGCATTCTCCATGGCTTCAAACCATGTCTCAGTAACTGCACAGTTATCTGCATTCTCCATTGCTTTAAACCATGTCTCATAACTGTACAGATATCTGCATTCTCCATGGCTTTAAACCATGTCTCAGTAACTGCACAGATATCTGCATTCTCCATGGCTTTAAACCATGTCTCAGTAACTGCACAGATATCTGCATTCTCCATGGCTTTAAACCATGTCTCAGTAACTGCATGGCCAGAGGTCTGCATCTCACTGTAAAACCACGCCTCGTGCATATATATCTCAGCATTCTCTGGCTTTAGTTAGTCTGTAACTGCACAGACATCTGTGAGCCTCTCAAGGCTTTTTAAACCATGTCTCAGTAACTGCACAGATATCTGCATTCTCCATGGCTTTAAACCATGTCTCAGTAACTGCACAGATATCTTCATTCTCAATGGCTTCAAACCATGTCTCACTAAATGCACAGATATCTGCATTCTCCATGGCTTTAAAGTTATTCTCAGTAACTGCACAGATATCTGCATTCTCCATGGCTTTAAACCATGTCTCAGTAACTGCACAGATATTCGCACCACCAGCGCGGCTTTAAACTGGCGTCTCAGTACCCGCATGATATATTTGCTTCCTCAATGGCTGTAAACCATGTTTCAGTAACTGCACAAAAATCTGCATTCTCCATGGCTTTAAACCATGTCTCAGTAACTGCACAGATATCTGCATTCTCCCTGGCTTTAAACCATGTCAGTAACTGCACAGATATCTGCATTCTCCATGGATTTAAATCATGTCTCAGTAACTGCACAGATATCTGCATTCTCCATGGCTTTAAACCATGTCTCAGTATCTGCACAGATATCAGCAGCCTCAATGGCTTTAAACCAAGTCTCAGTAACTGAGTAGGTATCTGCATTCTCCATGTCTTTAAACCATGTCTCAGTAACTGCACAGATATCTGCATCCTCCATGGCATTAAACCATGTCTCAGTAACTGCACAGATATCTGCATTCTCCATGGCCTTAAACCATATTTCAGTAACTGCACAGATATCTTCACTCTCAAAGGATTCAAACCATGTCTCAGTAACTGCACAGATATCTGCATTCTCCATGGCTTTAAACCATGTCTCAGTAACTGCACAGATATCTGCATTCCCCATGACTTAAAACCATGTCTCAGTAATTGCACAGATATCTACAGTTTCCATGGCTTTAAACCATGTCTCAGTAACTGCACAGATATCTGCATTCTCCATGGCTTTAAACCATGTCTCAGTAACTGCAGAGATATCTGCATTCTCCATGGCTTTAAACCATGTCTCAGGCACTGCACAGATACCTGCATTCTCCATGGCTTTAAACCATGTCTCAGTAACTGCACAGATATCAGCATTCTCCATGGCTTTAAACCATGCCTCAGTAATTGCACAGATATCTGCATTCTCAATGGCTTGAAAATAGAAGTTATGTCCTTACCATAACGTTCCATGTGGAGTGTTCATCTCGCCTTTGTTCTTACACATGGGTTCGGAGCCGATCCTTGGCTCCGTGTCGGCCACTTGCAAGCTCTGCATCGAGAAGAAGCTCGAGATCACCTAATACCCACAATCCCCCTCTGCCTTTACCTCAGATCTAGTTTGCAAGCAAACCAGCAGCCAGAGAGAGCACACTCATACCAAAATTTACACAATCAAGAAATCATCTATAAATATATATATATATATATATATATATATATATATATATATACAATTATTGCAAATGCAGAAGGAGAATACTCCAGACCAGGCACCAAATTGAACATTCTTCCTGAGGGTGGGAGGGTGGGAATGTAAGAACAAAGGCGAGATGAACACTCCACATGGAACGTTATGGTAAGGACATAACTTCTATATGTGAGTGTTCAATCTCAGCTTTGTTCTACACATGGGTAGCCCCTAGCTCCATGTTCTGAGGAACTCACGGGAGAACGTTCTTGAGCACAGTGGATCCAAAGGTTGCCCTATCCCTAGAAACCCTGTCCACTTTGTAATGAGAGATAAATGTATGCGGTTTAGCCCAAGTAGCAGCTACTCAAGGCGTGGCTAATGGTAGGCGAGCTGCGGAGCCAAGGATGTAGACACTGATCTTGTAGAATGTCCTTTTAGGTTTGACAGATAAGGTTTGATTAGAAGACTCATAAATGTATATGATACAATCAGTTAGCCATTTGGAAAGAGTCTTTAGTAACGGCTACACCTTTCCTGCTGTCAGCAAAGCTACAAATAGTTGATCAGATTTCCTGTGATCCTTTGTTCTATCCAAATAAAACCTGAGTTGTCTATGGACATCCAATTTGTGCAACATATACTCTAACTTATTAGTTTGATTTTTTGAAAAGGTGGGTAATTCAATGGACTGATTAATGTTATTGGTAGAGCAAACTTTGGGGAGAAAGGATGGATTAGTGCGAAGAGATACTCTGTCAGAGTGGAAAATCAAATAAGGGTGTTTAATAGAAAGAGCCTGAAGCTCAGACACTCGCCTAGCGGATGTAATGGCTACCAAGAAGAGAGTCTTCCACGATAAAAACTTCAATGGGCAAACTGAGGTCATTGGCTCAAGGGGCAACATCAATTTAGAAAGTAAGAGGTTCAGATTCCAAGGTGATGTAGGAGTTCTAACTGGTGGTCTAATATGAAAGGATCCTTTTAAAAAGCCTTACAAAGTCTGTGAGCCATAACAGGAGCACCACATTCTTCCACATGAAAGTTGGAAATGGCAGCCAATTGCACTCTTAAAGTGGCAGGAGAAGCTCCTTCATGGAACAATTCTGTCAAAACTCCAAGATCTTGTTTAACGGAGCTATAACAGGGTCCAAATGATGTGAATTGGCCCAGAAGATGAAAGCGCTTCCATTTACTGGTGTAGGTCTTTGTAGTGGAAGCTTTATGAGAAGCCACTAATATATTCTTGAACTGCCAGTGTAA
>NC_056737.1:1196392740-1196497740 GCF_019279795.1 Protopterus annectens
GGGTTATTCAAAACACACATATTGCATCCTGGTTCTCCATTTATACCCACAACTTAAAGTGGTATCAATCTATTCAATTTTGTATGTAAGGTACTTATACAGTGTATTACATCAAAATTTGTTTAACCTGATTTTGCTTTTTATACATATTTTAAACATATTTTTAAACATGTTTTAGACCATATTTGTTAAACATATTTTTTAAAACATATTTTAAACATATTTTAAACCACAAACTGCTAACCTGTTGATATTGCCATTAATAGTAAGGCTGCTATAAACTGTAGCCCTGAATGTTTACATATTTATATCATATTTTTAGGCAAAAATCAGATAATATGCATATATACAATATATATTTTTTAAGCATATTATTGGTTAACATATTAGAATGAGAGTAAATGTTGACAAAAATCAGTTTATATATATATATATATATATATATATATATATATATATATATATATATATATATATGTGTGTGTGTTTTAGCCTATTAATGGTTCTCATAGTTTTATCTAATTTATGTAGAACTTGATTTTGATATTAGAATGATTGGATATTTACCTGCCCAATATTCATTGTTTAGTCCTATCATACCTGTATCATTGGGGGCACCAATGGACTATGCCTCATGTACTTGATGTTCATTTAGTCCTGGCTTAAAAAGCCCAAGGGTGGTAATCCACTTGTTCTCCAAGTTGTTGAGTTTAGTGTGCCACCCCATCTTGAAATTCCTGTGAAGTTGGATTTTGTCTATTATGGTAAACCTAAATGATGCTCCTGTGTGTTGTTGAGTATGTTTATATAGAGCATTGGTTATTCTTCTGTTTCTGATTGAACTCAGATGTTCGCTAATCCTAATTCTGATGGGCCTGGAAGTCTGCCCGACATAGAAGGCAGAGCAGGTGCATTGTGCCAAGTATATCACCCAATCTGAACTACAATTTCCAAAAGTTTTTATGTTGAATACCTTTGGTGTATTCTTACTGGTGAATTCTTTGGTTTTCCAAATATATTGGCATGAACTACAATGTCCACAGGGGTAACAACCAACTAAAGCATCACCAAATAGTGTAGTTTGTTGTTTCATACCTGGTGTGAACCTTTTATAGTGTGTTAACTGGGACTGAATTGTACGTCCCCTGCGATAAGAAAAAGCGCAGGTTTCGGGAAACAGAGTAATACTGTCATTAGTCTGACCAGGTGTAACATTGGGTGAAATTATTCTTATTTGGTCTCTGGGTTTCAATATACTTTGAGTGAATAAAGGCCTTTTCTTTACTTATTAAATGACTAGCTAACCCTAATATATAGAGGCATTAGCTAGTGGGGCTTTTCATAAAAAAACTTCATGAAATACCCTTACGGTGGCAGAAAACATAAGTACTTTTGGAAATACGGATTCTTTTTTGGTTCCACTGATTGTAAGGGCATAATTAAAGATGAAACAACTTTTGAAGTGTGTAAGAACATCCTTACGGTGGTTATTAAGATAAGACATCCTATTTAAATAGCCCTGTCGGGCATAATTCCACCTATTGTAAGGAAACTCAAACAAAACAAGCCAATTATAGGTTATATTGTGGACACTTTTGGGCACAACTCATGCATATATTGTGACTCTTTGAACAATGATTATAGAAAATTGGCACAAAGTTTATACGATATATTCTGGTTGGATTAATCAACAGTATACCTACATTATTTTGCTACACAAATATAATTTTGGTTTTTCAACAAATAAGGGTCATATAAATATATACACATATATATTTTTTTGCAAATAAATAACAGGATAGTGTATATCCTGATCCCTAATATGGATTTAAATGATATCCTTAAAGGCCTATCGGCAGATAAGGACAACCTAGAAGTTTTTGGAATCAATACAGGTCAGGTTTCCACGACTGATAATACAATTAATCTTAAAGAAAAATGTGGGAGTGTTTTTTCAAAGTTACAAAGACAAATGAAAGCCCTCAGAACAAATATATGGCATTTAAAGCTGTTTAAAGCATACAAAATTAAAGACATAACACCAAGAGGACTCCGTATTAAGCTGCAACCTTTAGTTGCAAATATAGACAACGAATTAAGGCAAGATTGGGCTATTGCCCAACATCAGGCATCCATGTTATTTGTTGAAAGTCTTTCCAAATATTATGAAAGAAACATTGAAACCCTTACTACAGAATTACAAGCAACCTGTTTAGAAGCTGAAACTTTTTCTGATACTGATTATTATCAGGACCAGTTATCCCAACTAGCTAAGGAACTAAACAACAAAGAAGCAGATCTTAAGAAAAGAAAAATACATAAATTCAACAGAGATTTAGGGGATTATGAAAAAGGAATACCCTTTGTGACTTCAAAGAATGTGAGGTTTAGTGAGGGCACACACAGACCACCCAGGGGTAGAAAAAGACCTAGACCCATTTTAAAAAAACATGACAGCAGAACCAATTTCACTTCTGACGATGATTTTTCATCTACTACAGAAGGTGATGTTTCTTCCAACCAGGCGTCCCCAGTTGCCAAAAGAAAGCAATCAATCCCTTTAGGGGCAACAAACGCAGGGCAGGGAGGAAGCATAAGCACAAGTGTAGAAATGGGTACAACCAATCTACAAACACTTTTGAAAAAAATAACGACACAGTAAACAATGTACTGAATATTTCATCAGTGGTACTTACAGAAACTCAATACAAGGTGTTAAATAAAGGCCTGAATTTTGTACCCACTACACCGGTGTCTGAACATTTATTAGTGGATGACATTAATAATTTTTGTAGAACACTTAATTTAAAGTTATTTTTTTCAGATGCAACTAACTCTCAAAGATCTATTGGTTTCAGGTTTGGAAAATCTACATTTATACCACCAATGGACAAACATGTGTCTATATTCAAGGAGTGTGTTTTGAAAGATTTACATTTTTCCAAAGATACGGATAGTTGTCGTAACAATCTTAATTAACAAGAACGTGAAGCTCTTAAGCAATTACAACAAAATAGAAATATTGTGATTACATCTGCGGATAAAGGTGGAGGTATTGTGGTTATGGACCACTCAAAATATAAGGCAGAGGCACTGAAACAGTTATCCCAAACACAGTTCTATATACAGATGGTAGTGGACCCAACTCCCAATTTTAAAACAGATATAGATTCATCCATAGATTTAGCTGTGGAAGAAGATATCATCACCTCCCAAGTGGCCAATCAATTAAAGGTTTCAGAACCAATGCCACAATACCTTTACTTAATACCTAAGACACATAAAGATCTCATGAATCCATCAGGTAGACCCATAGTGTCAGGTCGTGGATCTCTTACTGAACCTCTATCTGCTTTTCTGACTGAATATTTAAAACGATTATTGCCAATGGTTAGATCACGTATCCAAGATACAACACAATTTTTGAATATTATTGAAGATTCTCAACTGGATGAAGACTGGCTGCTATGTACATTAGACGTAACATCTTTGTATACAAGTATCCCACATCAAGCTGGCATTTTGGCAGTTACACATTGGTTAAAAGAATCAAATCTATACTCAACAGGATTTAAGAACTTTTTGATCAAGTTAACTGAATTTGTATTGCAGAAAAACATCTTTTATTTTGAAGGTAACCCCTTTTGGCAAATCAAAGGGACAGCTATGGGGGCATCTTTTGCCCCAATTTATGCAGATTTATTTATGGGGTATTATGAACTTACCTTCATATATGATGCTCAGCGGAATATTTATATGGAATACATGGACATATGGCGCAGGTATTTGGACGACTGTTGGTTGGTGTGGCGGGGTAGTAAGGAGGTACTATTCAAATTTGTGGTTTATCTCAACAACAACCCATTTGACATACAATTTATGGTCAACATTGGATATAATAAGATGGTGTTTTTGGACGTGGCCATCAAAAGATTACCGGATCACACTTTAGCAACAACAATACACAGAAAATTTCCACAATATAACACCATTCTCCATGCCACCAGTTCTCATCCCCACCACATTATTAATAACATCCCCAAGTCACAATATCTGCACCTGAAAAAGATCTGTTCAACTACAACAGAATATTCCAGTCAAACACAAGAATTAACAACCAGATTTGTGGATAGAGGATACAATTTCAACCATTTAAACAAAACTGTCAAACAGTTACAAACTAAGGGCAGACACGATCTTCTTAAATATAATAGATCAAAAGAAGTTCCCAAACAGGATAGGCAACCTATCAGATTAGTTACCACGTATGGCAATAACACATCCTGGTTTAGACAAATTGTTAACAAACATTGGGATATATTACAGTCAAATTCATTTCTTAATGATATCCTTCCCGAAACCTGCACTTTTTCTTATCGCAGGGGACGTACAATTCAGTCCCAGTTAACACACTATAAAAGGTTCACACCAGGTATGAAACAACAAACTACACTATCTGGTGATGCTTTAGTTGGTTGTTACCCCTGTGGACATTGTAGTTCATGCCAATATATTTGGAAAACCAAAGAATTCACCAGTAAGAATACACCAAAGGTATTCAACATAAAAACTTTTGGAAATTGTAGTTCAGATTGGGTGATATACTTGGCACAATGCACCTGCTCTGCCTTCTATGTCGGGCAGACTTCCAGGCCCATCAGAATTAGGATTAGCGAACATCTGAGTTCAATCAGAAACAGAAGAATAACCAATGCTCTATATAAACATACTCAACAACACACAGGAGCATCATTTAGGTTTACCATAATAGACAAAATCCAACTTCACAGGAATTTCAAGATGGGGTGGCACACTAAACTCAACAACTTGGAGAACAAGTGGATTACCACCCTTGGGGCTTTTTTTAAGCCAGGACTAAATGAACATCAAGTACATGAGGCATAGTCCATTGGTGCCCCCAATGATACAGGTATGATAGGACTAAACAATGAATATTGGGCAGGTAAATATCCAATCATTCTAATATCAAAATCAAGTTCTACATAAATTAGATAAAACTATGAGAACCATTAATAGGCTAAAACACACACACACACACATATATTTATTTTATTTTATTTTATTTTTATTTATTTTACATTTGTTGACCGGGCTAGTCTGGCTGGATACATGTCCATTTTCAGCAGAGGCCCGAGGAGAAAAGCTCCACTATATACTAAGTACATTACATAATAAAATTTACTACTCTAAGTTAAAAGCTAAGATCAGATCTTACAAAAAAGGAAAGATAATTTAAAAGGAACAAGTTTACAATAAGCAGTTCATTAAATATACACAATTGTACAAAAAGTACATACTTAATCTCAAAACAGTGAAAGAAACAAAACTGAGGAGGGTAGAGAAGAAAAGAGTGGAGGGGAAACAGGGTAAGAGAAAATGGTTAGTCAGGTGTATTGCAGGAACACAGCCAATGATTTTGGAAGTAGTGTTTAAGTTTTTGTTTGAAAAGTGGCAGGGATGTGGTCAGAGTTATGTCACTAGGTAGGAGATTCCAACTTTTACCTATTGTGTTAGTGAATAAAGAAACACCTGCTGTGTTGTTTGCCTTTATAGATTTTGTCATGAGTTTACAAGAGGAGCGAAGTGAGTTGAGATTGTTGTAAGGGATTAGAAGTTGAGAGAGTATTGGGGTGTTGTCAGGTAGGTATAAAATGTTGTGGGCAATAGTGAGTTGAGGAATTATAAGGTAGTTTTGAAATTCTAGCCAGCCTAGTTGTTTTAGATTTAGACAATGGTGGGTCCTAAATGGGTTACTAGTGGCGAAGCGAGCTATGTTGTTATAGCAGGTTGTAAGTTTGTTGAGGTTGCTTTTCTTAAGGTTTGTATAAATAGGGGAGGCGTATAGGAGAGTTGATAAAAGATGAGATTGTGCAATTTTGATTCTAGTTGCTGGGGTTAGAAAAGGTTTGATGCGATAAAGGGATCCTATTTTTCTGTTAACTAATTTGATGTTGTTGTTAATGTGCTGATCGAAGGAGATTATTGTCAATGGTTATTCCTAAAAGCTTTGTAGTGAGATCAGGTGAGATGAGAGTACCGTTATTTGAGGAAATGGTAAAGTTTAAAGGGGGGGACCGAGTGGTGGGGGAGAAGAGGAGGAGTTTTGTTTTTTTGGCATTTAGAAGGAGAAACCGTTTAGAAAACCATGTTTCTACGGAATTAAAGGTATTTTGGGTCAGTGAGATCAGTTCTGTAGGGGATGGTGCCGAGCAGATAAGGGTAGAATCATCTGCGTATTGTATGCAGGTTGCTTGTGGGATTGCAGTCTGTAGATCGTTAATAAAGAGAGAGAACAGAAGTGGACCAAGAATGGAGCCCTGGGGAACTCCGATGGAAATGGGCAAGAGTGATGAGATATGGTTTTCCCATAATACTGCTTGTTGTCTGTTGTTAAGATAAGATTTAAACCACTTAATGGCGAATTTGTCACAAGAGAGAGATTCAAGAATATTGATTAAGAGAGGGTGGTTGACCATATCGAAAGCTTTAGAGAGATCAATGAAGAGAGCGGAAGAGAGAGTATTGTTGTTTCGATTTTTGTTGATAGTATCTACAAAGGAAAGAAGGGCAGTGGTGGTACTGTGGTGAGGTCTAAAGCCATGCTGACAGTTTGCTATTATGTTGTGTAGAGAGAGATAGTGCACAAGTTGCTGATGAATACATAAATATATATATATATATATATATATATATATATATATATATATTTAAACTGATTTTTGTCAACATTTACTCTCATTCTAATATGTTAACCAATAATATGCTTAAAAAATATATATTGTATATATGCATATTATCTGATTTTTGCCTAAAAATATGATATAAATATGTAAACATTCAGGGCTACAGTTTATAGCAGCCTTACTATTAATGGCAATATCAACAGGTTAGCAGTTTGTGGTTTTAAATATGTTTAAAATATGTTTTAAAAAATATGTTTAACAAATATGGTCTAAAACATGTTTAAAAATATGTTTAAAATATGTATAAAAAGCAAAATCAGGTTAAACAAATTTTGATGTAATACACTGTATAAGTACCCTACATACAAAATTGAATAGACTGATACCACTTTAAGTTGTGGGTATAAATGGAGAACCAGGATGCAATATGTGTTTTTGTAATCAAACGTAGCTGAACTAGTAATAAGTCACATTGAAAAAGGCTTTAACAGCCGAAACTGGTTTGTGCATATCTAGTTAGGTTGACTTTTGCAACCCAAAATAAATATATCTTTTATCCTGCTGCTGTCGAGTGCTGGTCTCTTTTTCGTTTGTGGATTTATGGTTTGGACCGTGCACCAACAGTCCTATGTGCGGGCATTGGTTTCACTAGGTTAAGCACTGTGGTAGAAAGTTATGTGTCAGGATCAGGTAAGTGTGCGATTGTGTGGATGTGAGGGTTACAGCGGGGTAGGTGAGTTAGGGTTATTGAGCGGGTGAGGTGAGTGTTCGATGGTGACGGACCTTAGGGTTAGGGTTTGGGTTAAGGGAAGTTGATAGCTAGTGGTGTGTGTACAGTTTAGTGTAGGGTTAGATGCAGAATTTAAGGTGTATGTGTGTGGATTGCTGTTTGTATAGTGTGTTTGTGTTGTCTGTCGGAACAGCGAATTTTTTCCCAGGGAAAAAAATTCCTGTTCTGCATTTTCGATGTTGTCAGCGTTCGCTGAATTGGGGTCAGTGTTAGAAAATTTTATGTTTTAAAAAGTTGATGTTCTAACATAGGCCGGTCTCAGTAACTGCACAGATATATGAATTCTCCATGGCTTTAAACCATGTCTCAGTAACTGAAAAGATATCAGCATTCTCCATGGCTTTAAATCATGCACCAATAACTGCACAGATATTTGCATTCTCCATGGCTTTAAACCATGTCTCAGTAACTGCACAGATATCTGCATTCTCCATGGCTTTAAACCATGTCTCAGTAACTGCAGAGATATTTGCATTCTCCGTGGCTTTAAACCATGTCTCAGTAACTGTACCGATGTCTGCATCATAAATGGCTGTAAACCATGTCTCAGTAACTGCACAGATATTTGTATTCTCCATGTCTTTAAACCATGTCTCAGTATCTGCACAGATATCTGATCCTCCATGGCTTTAAACCATGTCTCAGTAACAGTACAGACATCTTCATTCTCAATGGCTTCAAATCATGTCTCGCTAACTGCACAGATATCTGCATTCACGATGGCTTTAAAGTTAGTATCAGTAACTGCACAGATATCTGCATTCACTATGGTTTTAAACCATGTCTCAGTAACTGCACAGATATCTGCATTCTCCATGGCCTTAAACCATGTTTCAGTAATTGCACAGATATCTTCATTCTCAATGGCTACAAACCATGTCTCACTAACTGCACAGATATCTGCATTCTCCATGGCTTTAAAGTTAGTCTCAGTAACTGCACAGATATCTGCATTCTCCATGGCTTTAAACCATGTCTCAGTAACTGCACAGATATCTGCATTCTCCATGGCTTTAAACCATGTCTCAGTAACTGCACAGATATCTGCATTCTCCATGGCTTTAAACCATGTTTCAGTAACTGCACAGATATCTTCACTCTCAAAGGCTTCAAACCATGTCTTAGTAACTGCACAGATATTTGCATTCTCCATGGTTTTAAACCATTTCTCAGTAACTGCACAGATATCTGCATTCTGCATGGCTTTATACCATGTCTCAGTAACTGCACAGATATCTGCATTCACCATGGCTTTAAGCCATGTGTCAGGAACTGCACAGATATATGCATTCTCCATGGCTTTAAACCATGTCTCAGTAAGTGCACAGATATCAGCAATCTCCATGGTTTTAAACCATGTCTCAGTAACTGCACAGATATCTGCATTCTCCATGGCTTTAAACCATGTCTCAGTAACTACACAGATATCTGCTTTCTCCATGGCTTTAAACCTTGTCTCAGTAACTGCACAGATATCTGCATTCTACATAGGTTTAAACCATGTCTCAGTAACTGCACAGATATCTGCATGTTCCATGGCTTTAAACCATGTCTCAGTAACTGCACATATCTCTGCATTATCAATGGCTTTAAACCATGTCTCAGTAACTTCACAGATATCTGCATCCTCAACGGCTGTAAACCATGTCTCAGTAAGTGCACATATATCTGCATTTTCCATGGCTTTAAAGTTAGTCATAGGTTCATAGGTTCATAGGCTCATACTAGGCTATCTGCCCTAGGGCATTTATAAGCCTAGCCAGAGTGTGTTTGGCTTTCACCACCCATTTTAAATTAATTTTGCTATGCCCTTTTCTGAGGTTAGTATACTGTGCCTCTGTCTAACAGTGACACAGAAGTGATACCCAGGGTAAACCTACGATCTCCCATCCACTCATCAAGATTCCTCTTGAAGAGAGTCAATGAGGGACTCTGCCTAACCTGGACTGGGATTTTATTCCAGAGTGAAGAGAGCCTCTGGGTTATGTATCTGTCCCTCCAGCATGTCCTATTTATTTCAGTGCTGAGGTTCAAGTCTCTCGAGCGCGTAGCTCGATGGGATTTGGATTTTCTGTGGTGCAGCATTTCCATTAGTTCCGGGTTGGACATGGCTTTATACATCAAGCACAGATCGCCTCTGAGAAGGCAGTATGCCACTGAGTAGAGCTGGAGTTTCTTTAACCGGGCAGCATATGGCATCTGTTTGAGCCCTTTGATCCTCTTGGTGAGGTACTTTTGCGGTCTTTCCAGTTACTGCAGGTGTCTGGTAAGGTACATCCCAAAAGGGGCATTGTACTCAATTATGGGCCTGATGAGGGATGAGTAAAGAGGCATGATGACCGCCCCAGATCTAGATGTGAATCCCTTCAAGATTAGGTGGGCTATATAAAATGTTTTTCTAACCACTTTGGCCACGTGGTTGTCAAATGAGAGATTGCTATCAACTTGGGTCTCCAGGTCCCTAATTACTTCTTCTGTACTTAATGCATTACCACCTATGTGGTAATTTGTGGGCACTTTGTTTTTGCCAAAGGGGATGACTATAAACTTTTTGGCGTTTAGCTTGAGGCCATGGCTCTGGCACTAGTTGTCTGTTTCTATGAGGCCCTTTTGGAAGATGCTTGTGTTGGCTGGAGAGTCAATTATGGCACCCAGTTTGCAGTCGTCTGTGAACTTGGTCAGCCACAGTCCTTCCGTGTTGGCCTGTACCTCCGAGAAATATATACCGAACAAGAGAGGTCCCAGGACTGAGCCTTGTGGGACGCCACTTGTAACTGGTTTGGAGTCTGACATGGCTCCAGCAATTCTAACCATGTGGGTTCTGTCCTTGAGCCAGTTTGCAACCCATCTAGTGACATAGGGGGTTATATTTAAGCTGGTGAGCTTATCTATAATGACGAGTGGGATATTGTATTGAAGGCTTTTGCGAGGTCCAGGCAGGCTGTGTGGACCACCTTCCCCTCGCCAATGGCCTTGGTGACTGTTTCAAAGAAATTGACAAGGTTTAAGAGGCAGGATCTGCCCTTAACAAAGCCAAACTGGGTAGGATCCAGTGTCTGTAGGTCCCCAATATCTTTATTTATGAGGTCCATGATGATCCTTTCCATAGCTTTGCAGACCAAGCTAGTCAGGCTTATGGTGTGATAGTTTCCAGGATCCGTTGAGGCACCACCTTTGTGGAGAGGGACCACTGTTGCTGTACGCTACTCTTTGGGTACATATCCTGTAGTAAGGCTGAGATTGAACAGTAGTTTTATGTTTGGGTTTAGCTCTTCTTGGAGTTCATGTAGGATGCAGCACGGGACATCGTCTGGTCCCATTGATGCTGTGTTTTTTGCTTTGGAGAGGGCGTCTCTTACCTGAGCATCTGAGATGTCAGGGGGGCAGCACTCTGCTGGGATAGATATTTGCCCTTTGGTGGGGGGGGGAGTTTGCGCTGAACCTGTCAGCTAGGATGTTGGCAATGTCTGTGGGTTCGGTGTATTTTTTGTCATTTTGGACTAATTCTGAGCATATCTGGGAATTCCCACCCAGCTTCCTAACATAACTAAAGAAAGCCTTGTGATTATCCTTAGTGTTCTGTGCAATTTTTCTCTCGAAGCTGGCTTTAGATGATTTTATGAGTGCCCATAGTTTTTTGCTAATACTGATCAGAGATGCCTTCCCTTTTTGGGATTTTGCTCTATCATGTAGTAACTTCCTCCTTCTATTGTATAGTTTGTTTATGGCTGGGGTCCGCCAGACAGGACGTCTGCCTTTGGAGGATTGGGTCTTGGTTTTATTTGGGATTGCATGATCCATGCATTCCTGAAGGTGTTCATAGAATGCGTTTATAAAGGATTTTGCAGTCTGGGCCATATTTTCCACAGGCCCAGGAGCTTTGAAGGATTCCACCTCGGTTTTGAGGAGTGTGAAATTTTCTTTAGAGAAGTTTTTCACTGTGGTTTTCTGGGCATGGGGTGGGGTCGGGATGTGAATATCCAGTGAGATTAGTGTATGGTCTGATCTTACCAGTGAGGGATACACTTCTGGTCTGGAGCATAGAGTCCCCATGTTGGTGATGATCAGGTCCAGTATGTTTTCCCCTCTTGTTGGAGTGGTAACAAGTTGTTCCATAGCATTTGAGTTTATAAATTTTAGGAACTTTTGGGCTAGGGTTTTGGAGCTAGAGTAATGCTCCCAGTCTATGTTTGGGTATTTGATGTCACCCAATATAATGGTGTTTGGAGAGACCTTCATATTTTCCAGTGTTCTCAGGAAGGCCGAGTGGGTTTCCTAGGTTTGGGAGGGTGGTCTCTAGCAGGCTATAAACTGGAAGGCAGTTTTACCCACTGTTAGTTGCACATGGATAGTCTCTGATGCTTCATGCTGTGCCACCAACCTGGAGGTGTGGGTATCTTTGACTAATATTGATACTCCCCCTCCTTTTATGGTTCAGTCCGAGTTTTGGGGCCGAAAAGCATGGTATAAGGTATAACCTGGTACTGCTGGGGTGCTCTCGGGAGCCTTGAACCAGGTTTCTGTTACTACACAAATATCAATGTTCTCCATGCTAAGGAGAGTTTTGAGTGCATGCATCTTGAGGTTTAGACTTCTGGTGTTGAGTAGCATTACTCTTAGTTTCTTATCCCTTGTGATACCTATGGAGATGGGTTTGTCTTTTGAGCCTTGCCTAAAAAAGGCACTATGGGGGTAACAAGAGCCTTTGCCAATATCCGAAAGCCCAGGGGTGACAGGTGCAAGCCATCCCTAGCGAAGCATGTCATCCCAGGTTGACAGGCATTGGATCCCCTTTGAATGACACCAATACTTAAGCCAATTGTTGAAATTGATCATCTTGTCTTCATATTGTGGCATCATTCTTGGTGAGGGTAAGACGCTACTCAAGGTCAGGGTCATACCGGCCTGGGCTACATGCTCAGAGAGCTCCTCTATGTCTCTTTTCCTGTAGTCCAGGGAGGTACATCTCAGGTGATTCACACCAGCATGGACAATGACTGAGTAATATTTGTACTTACCTTGGAGTGACCTGAGTGCTTGTGTTATGTGGCAGATCCTAGCACCCAACAGGCAGCTCACCGTGACCTTCTCCTTGTTCAGCCTGGTGAGCGGGACGTCAGTGTGCCTGACGATAGAGTCACCTATTACAAGTGTATCAGGTGTGTTGTTTAGCCTTAAGGGCTGTGACTGTTCGGCACACTGGCTTTGTGAGCTATGTGTTGCACGTGTTTTGTTTTGTGGTAGCGGTTGTTTGGGTGTCTGCTTTGGAGGTCTCTGCTGCTTAGGCAGATTTTTATTTAGAGCCTCCGAGTATGTTTTTGTGTGTTTATGTGTTCGGTTTGGTGTCGTGGTAGGTCTATGTGAGACTGGAATTGTAGTGAGTGTGGTTTCCTTCTCCTCCTGACTGGTTACACCAGTACTGAGTTGAGAGAGTTTAGCCTCCAGTTTGGCTATATGGTTGCATCTCTCACATGTGTTGGAATTTGTTGGGAGGAGGAGAGGGTTGTTTGTGTACATGAGGCAGTTGTAACATTGCCTGAAGATTCCCAGATTCACCAGCTGGACCAGAGAGGAGATTGACAACTGACCTTTGGACATGTTAGAATAGTATTGGGAATTCCTTTATAACTGAAAAAAGGGCCAGTGGGGACCAAGGTACTCAAGAGGAGTTTGTGAGGGTGTAGTGATTTTAATTTTTTAGTGCTGACTTATATAATTGCTTTAGTGAGGAAGTGCCAGGTAACTTAAATGCAATGTGTTACAGGTAACTTAAATGCACAAATGACAAACAGTAACTTTCTTTCAAGTAAAACAAGGAAATAAGTACAGTAAGCAATGCAGATATCACTAGGGATCCACAGAAGCACTGAAAAGCCACGTTTTAGGTGGAATTAGCGTTTCAGGGAAATAACAAGCAAACAAACAACAAGCATACAAACAAAGCTAGATTTAGCAGGCCTGGATCTAGTCTATGCTACAGCAAACAAGGTGTACCAATTTCAGTAAGAAACAGTTCAAATATGCAGGCACTATAAGCCTTTAACCAGAAATTCCCAGCTCAGAAGGGCAGAGTCCAGCCTCTCCTCCCACAAGAGTGCAGATCACGAACCTTCTTAATGTAAAATAACTAGCCTGAAGCCCAAGTGCTTAAACCAGAACTAATACACTTTTAGAATAACAGACACTGAGCACTCAATCAGCAGTTCCCAACTTAGAAGGATATAAGCTACCTGTCCTGCCAACACAGTGCAGGCCACAAACCTTCCTAATGTAAAACAACTAGTCTGAAGCCCAAGTGCTTAAACTAAAAGGCTTAGAATGAGTTACACCAAGTAGTAATAAATACAATTGAGTACTTTTAAGATGACGCAAAAGCAAAATAAAGTAGGAAGAAACACAAATATAGTAAAAGCAGATACATTTTTTTTTTGAGTGAGCAAATGAGATGGGCCCAGGAGTTACAGGACAGAAACAAGTGCAAATGCAGGCCTTCAAATTAAAAAGATGAGAGAGATAGAAGACCGCCCAAATGGCCAATAACTACACATTCTGGGCCAGAACCACTCCCTATGTGGTAGACAGGTTACCTAATGCTTACCACTCCCACTGATAAGCTAGAAGGCTTCCCTCCAACACAGAAAGGCTTGGGGGGGGGCTCAGAAGTAACTGCATAGATATCTGCACTCAACATGGCTTTAAACCATGTCTCAGTAACTGCACAGATATCTGCATTCTCCATGGCTTTAAACCATGTCTCAGTAACTGCACAGATATCTGCATTCTCCATGGCTTTAAACCATGTCTCAGTAACTGCACAGATATCTGCATTCTCCATGGCTTTAAACCATGTCTCAGTAACTGCACAGATATCTGCATTCTCCATGGCTTTAAACCATGTCTCAGTAACTGCACAGATATCTGCATTCTCCATGGCTTTAAACCATGTCTCAGTAACTGCACAGATATCTGCATTCTCCATGGCTTTAAACCATGTCTCAGTAACTGCACAGATATCTGCATTCTCCATGGCTTTAAACCATGTCTCAGTAACTGCACAGATATCTGCATTCTCCATGGCTTTAAACCATGTCTCAGTAACTGCACAGATATCTGCATTCTCCATGGCTTTAAACCATGTCTCAGTAACTGCACAGATATCTGCATTCTCCATGGCTTTAAACCATGTCTCAGTAACTGCACAGATATCTGCATTCTCCATGGCTTTAAACCATGTCTCAGTAACTGCACAGATATCTGCATTCTCAATGGCTTTAAACCATGTCTCAGTAACTGCACAGATATCTGCATTCTCCATGGCTTTAAACCATGTCTCAGTAACTGCACAGATATCTGCATTCTCCATGGCTTTAAACCATGTCTCAGTAACTGCACAGATATCTGCATTCTCCATGGCTTTAAACCATGTCTCAGTAACTGCACAGATATCTGCATTCTCAATGGCTTTAAACCATGTCTCAGTAACTGCACAGATATCTGCATTCTCCATGGCTTTAAACCATGTCTCAGTAACTGCACAGATATCTGCATTCTCCATGGCTTTAAACCATGTCTCAGTAACTGCACAGATATCTGCATTCTCCATGGCTTTAAACCATGTCTCAGTAACTGCACAGATATCTGCATTCTCCATGGCTTTAAACCATGTCTCAGTAACTGCACAGATATCTGCATTCTCCATGGCTTTAAACCATGTCTCAGTAACTGCACAGATATCTGCATTCTCCATGGCTTTAAACCATGTCTCAGTAACTGCACAGATATCTGCATTCTCCATGGCTTTAAACCATGTCTCAGTAACTGCACAGATATCTGCATTCTCCATGGCTTTAAACCATGTCTCAGTAACTGCACAGATATCTGCATTCTCCATGGCTTTAAACCATGTCTCAGTAACTGCACAGATATCTGCATTCTCCATGGCTTTAAACCATGTCTCAGTAACTGCACAGATATCTGCATTCTCCATGGCTTTAAACCATGTCTCAGTAACTGCACAGATATCTGCATTCTCAATGGCTTTAAACCATGTCTCAGTAACTGCACAGATATCTGCATTCTCCATGGCTTTAAACCATGTCTCAGTAACTGCACAGATATCTGCATTCTCCATGGCTTTAAACCATGTCTCAGTAACTGCACAGATATCTGCATTCTCCATGGCTTTAAACCATGTCTCAGTAACTGCACAGATATCTGCATTCTCCATGGCTTTAAACCATGTCTCAGTAACTGCACAGATATCTGCATTCTCCATGGCTTTAAACCATGTCTCAGTAACTGCACAGATATCTGCATTCTCCATGGCTTTAAACCATGTCTCAGTAACTGCACAGATATCTGCATTCTCCATGGCTTTAAACCATGTCTCAGTAACTGCACAGATATCTGCATTCTCCATGGCTTTAAACCATGTCTCAGTAACTGCACAGATATCTGCATTCTCCATGGCTTTAAACCATGTCTCAGTAACTGCACAGATATCTGCATTCTCCATGGCTTTAAACCATGTCTCAGTAACTGCACAGATATCTGCATTCTCCATGGCTTTAAACCATGTCTCAGTAACTGCACAGATATCTGCATTCTCCATGGCTTTAAACCATGTCTCAGTAACTGCACAGATATCTGCATTCTCCATGGCTTTAAACCATGTCTCAGTAACTGCACAGATATCTGCATTCTCCATGGCTTTAAACCATGTCTCAGTAACTGCACAGATATCTGCATTCTCCATGGCTTTAAACCATGTCTCAGTAACTGCACAGATATCTGCATTCTCCATGGCTTTAAACCATGTCTCAGTAACTGCACAGATATCTGCATTCTCCATGGCTTTAAACCATGTCTCAGTAACTGCACAGATATCTGCATTCTCCATGGCTTTAAACCATGTCTCAGTAACTGCACAGATATCTGCATTCTCCATGGCTTTAAACCATGTCTCAGTAACTGCACAGATATCTGCATTCTCCATGGCTTTAAACCATGTCTCAGTAACTGCACAGATATCTGCATTCTCCATGGCTTTAAACCATGTCTCAGTAACTGCACAGATATCTGCATTCTCCATGGCTTTAAACCATGTCTCAGTAACTGCACAGATATCTGCATTCTCCATGGCTTTAAACCATGTCTCAGTAACTGCACAGATATCTGCATTCTCCATGGCTTTAAACCATGTCTCAGTAACTGCACAGATATCTGCATTCTCCATGGCTTTAAACCATGTCTCAGTAACTGCACAGATATCTGCATTCTCCATGGCTTTAAACCATGTCTCAGTAACTGCACAGATATCTGCATTCTCCATGGCTTTAAACCATGTCTCAGTAACTGCACAGATATCTGCATTCTCCATGGCTTTAAACCATGTCTCAGTAACTGCACAGATATCTGCATTCTCCATGGCTTTAAACCATGTCTCAGTAACTGCACAGATATCTGCATTCTCCATGGCTTTAAACCATGTCTCAGTAACTGCACAGATATCTGCATTCTCCATGGCTTTAAACCATGTCTCAGTAACTGCACAGATATCTGCATTCTCCATGGCTTTAAACCATGTCTCAGTAACTGCACAGATATCTGCATTCTCCATGGCTTTAAACCATGTCTCAGTAACTGCACAGATATCTGCATTCTCCATGGCTTTAAACCATGTCTCAGTAACTGCACAGATATCTGCATTCTCCATGGCTTTAAACCATGTCTCAGTAACTGCACAGATATCTGCATTCTCCATGGCTTTAAACCATGTCTCAGTAACTGCACAGATATCTGCATTCTCCATGGCTTTAAACCATGTCTCAGTAACTGCACAGATATCTGCATTCTCCATGGCTTTAAACCATGTCTCAGTAACTGCACAGATATCTGCATTATCAATGGATTTAAACCATGTCTCAGTAACTGCACAGATATCTGCATTCTCAATGGCTTTAAACCATGTCTCAGTAACTGCACCGATATCTGCATTTCCCATTGCTTTAAACCATGTCTCAGTGGGCCTGTATTAGAACATCGAAGTTTCACACCTTCTATTGTTCTAATATCGACCTCTGAAAAGAGCGAAGCTGCAGAACAAAGAATTTCTTCCTAGGGAAGGAATTTGGTTGGCCAATCCTGTGGCTTCACTAGGTTCAGCACTATGGTGGAAAGTTACGGGTCAGGATCAGGTAAGTGTGTGATGTGAGGGTTAGGGCGGGGTAGGTGAATTAGGGTCATTGCGCGGGTGAGGTGAGTGTGCGATAGTGATGGACCTTAGGCTAGGGTTTGGGTTAAGGGAAGTTGATAGCTAGTGGTGTGTGTACAGTTTAGTGTAGGGTTAGATGCAGAATTTAAGGTGTATGTGTTTGGATTGCTGTTTGTTTGGTGTGTTTGTGTTGTGTGTCGGAACAGCGAATTTTTTCCCAGGGAAATAATTTGCTGTTCTGCATGTTCGATGTTGTCAACGGTCACTGAATTGGTGTCGATATTAGAACATTCTATATTTTAAAAAGATGATGTTCTAATATAGACCGGTCTCAGTAACTGCACAGATATATGCATCCTCCATGGCTTTAAACCATGTCTCAGTAACTGCACCGATATCTGCATTCTCCATGGCTTCAAACCATGTGTCAGTAACTGCACAGATATCTGCATTCTCCATGGCTTTAAACCATGTCTCACTAACTGCACAGATATCTGCATTCACCATGGCTTTAAAGTTAGTATCAGTAACTGCACAGATATCTGCATTCACCATGGTTTTAAACCATGTCTCAGTAACTGCACAGATATCTGCATTCTCCATGGCTTTAAACCATGTCTCAGTAACTGCACAGATATCTGCATTCTCCATGGCTTTAAACCATGTCTCAGTAACTGCACAGATATCTGCATTCTCCATGGCTTTAAACCATGTCTCAGTAACTGCACAGATATCTGCATTCTCCATGGCTTTAAACCATGTCTCAGTAACTGCACAGATATCTGCATTCTCCATGGCTTTAAACCATGTCTCAGTAACTGCACAGATATCTGCATTCTCCATGGCTTTAAACCATGTCTCAGTAACTGCACAGATATCTGCATTCTCCATGGCTTTAAACCATGTCTCAGTAACTGCACAGATATCTGCATTCTCCATGGCTTTAAACCATGTCTCAGTAACTGCACAGATATCTGCATTCTCCGTGGCTTTACACCATGTTTCAGTAACTGCACAGATATCTGCATTCTCCATGGCTTTAAACCATGTCTCAGTAACTGCACAGATATCTGCATTCTCCATGGCTTTAAACCATGTCTCAGTAACTGCACAGATATCTGCATTCTCCATGGCTTTAAACCATGTCTCAGTAACTGCACAGATATCTGCATTCTCCATGGCTTTAAACCATGTCTCAGTAACTGCACAGATATCTGCATTCTCCATGGCTTTAAACCATGTCTCAGTAACTGCACAGATATCTGCATTCTCCATGGCTTTAAACCATGCCTGTGTAATTGCACAGATATCTGCATTCTCAATGGCTTCAAACCATGTCTCAGTAACTGCACAGATATCTGCATTTTCCATGGCTTTAAACCATGTCTCAGTAACTACACAGATATCTGCTTTCTCCATGGCTTTAAACCTTGTCTCAGTAACTGCACAGATATCTGTATTCTCCATGCTTTTAAACCATGTCTCAGTAACTGCACAGATATCTGCATTCTCCATGGCTTTAAACCATGTCTCAGTAACTGCACAGATATCTGCATTATCAATGGATTTAAACCATGTCTCAGTAACTGCACAGATATCTGCATTCTCAATGGCTTTAAACCATGTCTCAGTAACTGCACCGATATCTGCATTTCCCATTGCTTTAAACCATGTCTCAGTGGGCCTGTATTAGAACATCGAAGTTTCACACCTTCTATTGTTCTTATATCGACCTCTGAAAAGAGCGAAGCTGCAGAACAAAGAATTTCTTCCTAGGGAAGGAATTTGGTTGGCCAATCCTGTGGCTTCACTAGGTTCAGCACTATGGTGGAAAGTTACGGGTCAGGATCAGGTAAGTGTGTGATGTGAGGGTTAGGGCAGGGTAGGTGAATTAGGGTCATTGTGTGGGTGAGGTGAGTGTGCGATAATGATGGACCTTAGACTAGGGTTTGGGTTAAGGGAAGTTGATAGCTAGTGGTGTGTGTACAGTTTAGTGTAGGGTTAGATGCAGAATTTAAGGTGTATGTGTTTGGATTGCTGTTTGTTTGGTGTGTTTGTGTTGTGTGTCGGAACAGCGAATTATTTCCCAGGGAAATAATTTGCTGTTCTGCATGTTCGATGTTGTCAGCGTTCGCTGAATTGGGGTCGATATTAGAACATTCTACATTTTAAAAAGTTGATGTTCTAATATAGACCGGTCTCAGTAACTGCACAGATATAAGCATTCTCCATGGCTTTAAACCATGACTCAGTAACTGCACTGATATCTGCATTCTCCATGGCTTCAAACCATGTGTCAGTAACTGCACAGATATCTGCATTCTCCATGGCTTTAAACCATATCTCACTAACTGCACAGATATATGCATTCACCATGGCTTTAAAGTTAGTATCAGTAACTGCACAGATATCTGCATTCACCATGGTTTTAAACCATGTCTCAGTATCTGCACAGATATCTGCATCCTCTATGGCTTTAAACCATGTCTCAGTAACTTCACAGATATCTTCATTCTCAATGGCTTCAAACCATGTCTCACTAACTGCACAGATATCTGCATTCACCATGGCTTTAAACCATGTCTCAGTAACTGCACAGATATCTGCATTCTCCATGGCTTTAAACCATGTCTCAGTAACTGCACAGATATCTGCATTCTCCATGGCTTTAAACCATGTCTCAGTAACTGCACAGATATCTGCATTCTCCATGGCTTTAAACCATGTCTCAGTAACTGCACAGATATCTGCATTCTCCATGGCTTTAAACCATGCCTCAGTAATTGCACAGATATCTGCATTCTCAATGGCTTCAAACCATGTCTCAGTAACTGCACAGATATCTGCATTCTCCATGGCTTTAAACCATGTCTCAGTAACTACACAGATATCTGCATTCTCCATGGCTTTAAACCATGTCTCAGTAACTGCACAGATATCTGCATTCTCCATGGCTTTAAACCATGTCTCAGTAACTGCACAGATATCTGCATTCTCCATGGCTTTAAACCATGTCTCAGTAACTGCACAGATATCTGCATTCTCCATGGCTTTAAACCTTGTCTCAGTAACTGCACAGATATCTGCATTCTCCATGGCTTTAAACCATGTCTCAGTAACTGCACATATATCTGCATTTTCCATGGCTTTAAACCATGTCTCAGTAACTGCACAGATATTTACATTATCAACGGCTTTAAACCATGTCTCAGTAACTGCACAGATATCTGCATTCTCCATGGCTTTAAACCATGTCTCAGTAACTGCACAGATATCTGCATTCTCCATGGCTTTAAACCATGTCTCAGTAACTGCACAGATATCTGCATTCTCAATCGCTTTAGACCCATGTCTCTGTAACTGCACAGATATCTGCATTCTGCATGGCTTTAAACCATGTCTCAGTAACTGCACAGATATCTGCATTCTCCATGGCTTTAAAACCATGTCTTAGTAACTGCACAGATATTTGCATTCTCCATGGCTTTAAACCATGTCTCAGTAACTGCACAGATATCTGCATTCTCCATGGCTTTAAACCATGTCTCAGTAACTGCACAGATATCTGCATTCTCCATGGCTTTAAACCATGTCTCAGTAACTGCACAGATATCTGCATTCTCCATGGCTTTAAACCATGTCTCAGTAACTGCACAGATATCTGCATTCTCCATGGCTTTAAACCATGTCTCAGTAACTGCACAGATATCTGCATTCTCAATGGCTTTAAACCATGTCTCAGTAACTGCACAGATATCTGCATTCTCCATGGCTTTAAACCATGTCTCAGTAACTGCACAGATATCTGCATTCTCCATGGCTTTAAACCATGTCTCAGTAACTGCACAGATATCTGCATTCTCCATGGCTTTAAACCATGTCTCAGTAACTGCACAGATATCTGCATTCTCCATGGCTTTAAACCATGTCTCAGTAACTGCACAGATATCTGCATTCTCCATGGCTTTAAACCATGTCTCAGTAACTGCACAGATATCTGCATTCTCCATGGCTTTAAACCATGTCTCAGTAACTGCACAGATATCTGCATTCTCCATGGCTTTAAACCATGTCTCAGTAACTGCACAGATATCTGCATTCTCCATGGCTTTAAACCATGTCTCAGTAACTGCACAGATATCTGCATTCTCCATGGCTTTAAACCATGTCTCAGTAACTGCACAGATATCTGCATTCTCCATGGCTTTAAACCATGTCTCAGTAACTGCACAGATATCTGCATTCTCAATGGCTTTAAACCATGTCTCAGTAACTGCACAGATATCTGCATTCTCCATGGCTTTAAACCATGTCTCAGTAACTGCACAGATATCTGCATTCTCCATGGCTTTAAACCATGTCTCAGTAACTGCACAGATATCTGCATTCTCCATGGCTTTAAACCATGTCTCAGTAACTGCACAGATATCTGCATTCTCCATGGCTTTAAACCATGTCTCAGTAACTGCACAGATATCTGCATTCTCCATGGCTTTAAACCATGTCTCAGTAACTGCACAGATATCTGCATTCTCCATGGCTTTAAACCATGTCTCAGTAACTGCACAGATATCTGCATTCTCCATGGCTTTAAACCATGTCTCAGTAACTGCACAGATATCTGCATTCTCCATGGCTTTAAACCATGTCTCAGTAACTGCACAGATATCTGCATTCTCCATGGCTTTAAACCATGTCTCAGTAACTGCACAGATATCTGCATTCTCCATGGCTTTAAACCATGTCTCAGTAACTGCACAGATATCTGCATTCTCCATGGCTTTAAACCATGTCTCAGTAACTGCACAGATATCTGCATTCTCCATGGCTTTAAACCATGTCTCAGTAACTGCACAGATATCTGCATTCTCCATGGCTTTAAACCATGTCTCAGTAACTGCACAGATATCTGCATTCTCCATGGCTTTAAACCATGTCTCAGTAACTGCACAGATATCTGCATTCTCCATGGCTTTAAACCATGTCTCAGTAACTGCACAGATATCTGCATTCTCCATGGCTTTAAACCATGTCTCAGTAACTGCACAGATATCTGCATTCTCCATGGCTTTAAACCATGTCTCAGTAACTGCACAGATATCTGCATTCTCCATGGCTTTAAACCATGTCTCAGTAACTGCACAGATATCTGCATTCTCCATGGCTTTAAACCATGTCTCAGTAACTGCACAGATATCTGCATTCTCCATGGCTTTAAACCATGTCTCAGTAACTGCACAGATATCTGCATTCTCCATGGCTTTAAACCATGTCTCAGTAACTGCACAAATATTTGCATTCTCCATGGCTTTAAACCATGTCTCAGTAACTGCACAGATATCTGCATTCTCCATTGCTTTAAACCATGTCCCAGTATCTGCACCGATACCTGCATTTTCCATTGCTTTAAACCATGTCTCGGTGGGTCTGTACTAGAACATCGAAGTCTCACAACTTTGAATGTTCTAATATTGACCGCTATTCAGTGACCGCTGAAAATAGCGAAGCTGCGGAACACAGAATTTCTTCCTAGGTAAGAAATTTGTTTGGCCAGTCCTGTGGCTTTGCTAGGTTCAGCACTGTGATGGAAAGATAAAGGTCAGGATCAGATAAGTGTGTGATTGTGTGTACATGAGGGTTAGGGTGGGGTAGGTGAGTTAGGGTTATTGCGCGGGTGAGTTGAGTGTGTGATAGTGACAGACTTTAGGGTTAGGCTTTGTGTTAAGGGAAGTGGATAGCTAGTGGTGTGTGTACAGTTTACTGTAGGGTTAGATGTAGAATTTTAGGTGTATGTGTGTGGATTGCTGTTTGTTTGATGTATTTGAGTTGTGTGTCAGTACAGCAAATTTTTTTCCTGTGAAAAAATTTGCTGTTCTGCATGATCGATATTGTCAGCATTCGCTGAATACGGGTCGATATTAGAACATTCTATGTTTTAAAAAGTTGATGTTCTAATATAGACCGGTCTCAGTAACTGCACAGATATATGCATTCTCCATGGCTTTAAACCATATCTTAGTAACTGTAAAGATATCTCCATTCTCCATGGCTTTAAAGCATCCACCAGTGACTGCACAGATATCTGCATTCTCCATGGCTTCAAACCATGTCTCAGTAACTGCACAAATATCTGCATTCTCCATAGCTTTAAACCATGTCTCAAAACTGTACAGCTATCTGCATTCTCCGTGGCATTAAACCATGTCTCAGTAACTGCACCGATGTCTGCATTCTCCAAGGCTTTAAACCATGTTTCAGTAACTGCACATATACCTGCATTCTCCATGGCTTTAAACCTTGTCTCAGTAACTGCACAGATATCTGCATTCTCTATGGCTTTAAACCATGTCTCAGTAACTGCACATATATCTGCATCCTCAATGGCTGTAAATCATGTCTCAGTAACTGCACAGATATCTGCATTCTCCATGGCTTTAAAGTTAGTCTTAGTAACTGCACAGATATCTGCATTCTCCATGGCTTTAAAGTTAGTCTCAGTAACTGCACAGATATCTGCATTCTCCATGGCTTTAAACCATGTCTCAGTAACTGCACATATATCTGCAGCCTCAATGGCTGTAAACCATGTCTAGTAACTGTGTAGATATCTGCATTCACCATGTCTTTAAACCATGTCTCTGTAATTGCACAGATATCTGCATCCTCCATGGCATTAAACCATGTCTCAGTAACTGCACAGATATCTGCATTCTCCATGGCTTTAAACTATGTCCCAGTAACTGCACAGATATCTTCATTCTCAAAGGCTTCAAACCATGTCTCAGAAACTGCACAGATATCTGCATTCTCCATGGCTTTAAACCATGTCTCAGTAACTGCACAGATATCTGCATCCTCCATGGCTTTAAACCATGTCTCAGTAACTGCACAGATATCTGCATTCTCAGTGGCTTTAAACCATGCCTCAGTAATTGCACAGATATCTGCATTCTCAATGGCTTGAAACCATGTCTCAGTAACTGCACAGATATCTGCATGATCCATGGCTTTAACCCTTGTCTCAGTAACAGCAGATATATTTGCATACTCCATGGCTTTAAACCATATCTCAGTAACTGCACAGATATCTTCATTCTCAATGGCTTCAAACCATGTCTCATTAACTGCACAGATATCTGCATTCTCCATGGCTTTAAACCATGTCTCAGTAACTGCAGAGATATCTGCATTCTCCATGGCTTTAAACCATGTCTCAGTAACTGCACAGATATCTGCATTATCCATGGCTTTAAACCATGTCTCAGTAACTGCACAGATATATGCATTCTCCATGGCTTTAAACTATGTCCCAGTAACTGCACAGATATATTCATTCTCAAAGGCTTCAAACCATGTCTCAGTAACTGCACAGATATCTGCATTCTCCATGGCGTTAAACCCTGTCTCAGCAACTGCGCAGATATCTGCATTAACCATGGCTTTAAACTATTTCTCAGTAACTGCACAGATATCTGCATTATCCTTGGCTTTAAACTATGTCTCAGTAACTGCACAAATATTTGCATTCTCCATGGCTTTAAACCATGTCTCAGTAACTGCACAGATATCTGCATTCTCCATGGCTTTAAACCATGTCTCAGGAATTGCACATATATCTGCATTTTCCATGGCTTCAAACCATGTCTCAGTAACTGCACAGATATCTACATTCTCTATGGCTTTAAACCATGTCTCAGTAACTACACAGATATCTGCTTTCTCCATGGCTTTAAACCTTGTCTCAGTAACTGCAGAGATATTTGCATTCTCCATGGCTTTAAACCATTTCTCAGTAACTGCACAGATATCTGCATTCTCCTGGGCTTTAAACCATGTCTCAGTAACTGCTCAGATATCTGCATTATCAATGGCTTTAAACCATGTCTCAGTAACTGCACAGATATCTGCATTCTCCATGGCATTAAACCATGTCTCAGGAACTGCACAGATAAATGCATCCTCCATGGCATTAAACCATGTCTCAGTAACTGCACAGATATCTGCATCCTCCATGGCTTTAAACCATGTCTCAGTAACTGCACAGATAGCTGCCTTTTCCATGGCTTTAAACCATGCCTCGGTAATTGCACAGATATCTGCATTCTCAATGGCTTCAAACCATGTCTAAGTAACTGCACAGATATCTGCATTCTCCATGGCTTTAAACTATGTCTCAGTAACTACACAAATATCTGCTTTCTCCATGGCTTTAAACCTTGTCTCAGTAACTGCACAGATATCTGCATTTTCCATGGGTTTAAACCATGTCTCAGTAACTGCACAGATATCTGCATTCTCCATGGCTTTAAACCATGTCTCAGTAACTGCACAGATATCTCCATTATAAATGGCTTTAAACCATGTCTCAGTAACTGCACATATATCTGTATTCTCAATGGCTTTAGACCCATGGCTTAGTAACTGCACAGATATCTGCATTCTCCATAGCTTTAAACCATGTCTCAGTAACTGCACAGATATTTGCATTCTCCATGGCTTTAAACCATGTCTCAGTAACTGCACAGATATTTGCATTCTCCATGGCTTTAAACCATGTCTCAGTAACTGCACAGATATCTGCTTTCTCCATTGCTTTAAGCCATGTCTCAGTAACTACACAAATATCTGCATTCTCCATGGCTTTAAAGTTAGTCTCAGTAACTGCACAAATATCTGCATTCTCCGTGGCTTTAAAGTTAGTCTCAGTAACTGCACAGATATCTGCATTCTCCATGGCTTTAAACTATGTCTCAGGAACTGCACATATATCTGCAGCCTCAATGGCTGTAAACCATGTCTCAGTAACTGTGTAGATATCTGCATCCTCCATGGCATTAAACCATGTCTCAGTAACTGCACAGATATATGCATTCTCCATGGCTTTAAACTATGTCCCAGTAACTGCACAGATATATTCATTCTCAAAGGCTTCAAACCATGTCTCAGTAACTGCACAGATATCTGCATTCTCCATGGCATTAAACTATGTCTCAACAATTGCGCAGATATCTGCATTAACCATGGCTTTAAACTATTTCTCAGTAACTGCACAGATATCTGCATTCTCCTTGGCTGTAAACTATGTCTCAGCAACTGCACAGTTATTTGCATTCTCCATGGCTTTAAACCATGTCTCAGTAACTGCACAGATATAGCAATCAGAGGCAAACTTAGAATAGTGAAATGTAATAAATGATGCAAAAATAATAGCGTAATAACATTGAATTCACCGCTTTCGTCCGAAGACTTCATCAGAATGTAATCTTAGAATAGTGAAAATGAATAAATAAAAATGAAAAAAAAAAAAAATATAATAAATTTTAATATTCATCGCTTTCCTTCATCAGGTGTTTCTGGTTTTGTGTCCATGGCTTTAAACCATGTCTCAGTAACTGCACAGATATCTTCATTCTCCATGGCTTTTAAACAATGTCTCAGGAATTGCACATATATCTGCATTTTCCATGGCTTTAAACCATGTCTCAGTAACTGCACAGATATCAGCATTCTCCATGGCTTTAAACCATGTCTCAGTAACTGCACAGCTATCTGCATTCTCCATGGATTTAAACCATGTCTCAGTAACTACACAGATATTTGCTTTCTCCATTGTTTTAAACCATGTCTCAGCAACTGCACCAATATCTGCATTCTCCATTGCTTTAAACCATGTCTCAGTGGGTCTATATTAGAACATTGAAGTTTCACAACTTCGAATATTCTAATATTGACCCCTATTCATCGAACTCTGAAAATAGTGAAGCTGTGAAACACAGAATTTCTTCCTAGGGAAGGAATTTGGTTGGCTAATCCTGTGGCTTCGCTAGGTTCAGCACTGTAGTGGAAAGTTACGGGTCAGGATCAGGTAAGTGTGTGACTGTGTGGATGTGAGGGTTAGGGCGGGGTAGGTGAGTTAGGGTTAGGGCACGGGTGAGGTGAGTGTGCGATAGTGATAGACCTTAAGGTTAGGGTTTGGGTTAAGGGAAGTGGATAGCTAGTGGTGTGTGTACAGTTTAGTGTAGGGTTAGATGTAGGATTTTAGGTGTATGTGTGTGGATTGCTGTTTGTTTGGTGTGTTTGTGTTGTGTGCCAGAACAGCTAATTTTTTTCCCTGGGAAAAAATTTGCTGTTCTGCATTTTCGATGTTGTCAGCATTCGCTGAATAGGGGTCGATATTAGAACATTCCATGTTTTAAAAAGTCGATGTTCTAATATAGACCCCTCTCAGTAATTGTAACTGCACAGATATCTGCATTCTCAATGACTTTAGACCCATGTCTCAGTAACTGCACAGATATCTGCATTCTCCATGGCTTTAAACCATGTCTCAGTAACTGCACCAATATCTGCATTCTCCATGGCTTCAAACCATGTCTCAGTAACTGCACAGATATCTGCATTCTCCATGGCTTTAAACCATGTCTCATTACTGTACAGATATTTGCATTCTGCATGGCTTTAAACCATGTCTCAGTAACTGCACAGATATCTGCATTCTCCATGGCTGTAAACCATGTCTCAGTAACAGCACAGATATCTGCATCCTCCATGGCTTTAAACCATGTCTCAGTAACTGCACAGATAGCTGCATTCTCCATGGCTTTAAACCATGTCTCAGTAACTGCACAGATATCTTCATTCTCAATGGCTGCAAACCATGTCTCAGTAACTGCACAGATATCTGCATGCTCCATGGTTTAAAGCTTGTCTCAG
The DNA here is from genome assembly GCF_019279795.1 of Protopterus annectens. NCBI lineage: Eukaryota > Metazoa > Chordata > Ceratodontiformes > Protopteridae > Protopterus > Protopterus annectens. Next base: position 1,196,421,161 of record NC_056737.1, read on the forward strand.
TAACTGCACAGATAGTTGCATTCTCCATGGCTTTAAACCATCTCTCAGTAACTGCACAGATAGCTGCATTCCTCATGGCTTTAAACCATGTCTCAGTAACTGCACAGCTATTTTCATTCTCAATGGCTGCAAACCATGTCTCAGTAACTGCACAGATAGCTGCATCCTCCATGGCTTTAAAGCTTGTCTAAGTAACTGCACAGATATCTGCATTCTCCATGGCTTTAAACCATGTCTCAGTAACTGCCCAAATATCTGCATTCTCCATGACATTAAACCATGCATTCTCCAGGCTGAGGAGACCTTGCAGAGAGTGGAGTTTCTTGTTTAGACTTCTGGTACTGAGCAGTAACTCTTAAGATTTTCCTGGGATAGTTTTGCTACATCAGTAGTTTTATCATGTTTGTAATGCTTAAAAATGGCAGCATAATGGTGGACAAGATTTTAGCCAGTATTCAAAATCCAGGAGGAGACAGGTGCAGACTACGATCAGCTGATGGCCCACACTTGAGAAGTGAGATAATAGTTGCAGTCCTCAGTTCTGATGGTACAAAGCCTCTTTTAAGGCTAAAGTCGAAAAGGGATTCAAGTGATTTTTAATGGGTATGTTTCCAGCTATTTTGAGGGCATCTTTGGATATTGCCAGGGCCCGGTGAGGATGGGTTTATAGCCTCAGCTAGCACCTCCAGAACCTGCTCCCTGTTAAAAGTAGTGGGTTTATGCTTGTAGATATTTCCAGGGGGGCAGTGAGAATGTGGGGTGAAGTCTGAGCTGAATTTGTCAGCCCGCAATTTCACTATGTCATTCTGCTCAGAGAAGTTTGTAGTATTGACCACTGGTTTGGCACACTGATGTGGGGTTTTGGACATAGCTGTAGAATGCCTTGTTATTGTCTTTAGCCTGTGAGGCTATCTTGACCTCTTAACTGGCCTTGTTTGACTTAATTATTCCTCTTTCTTTCCTGTTTAATTGGAGAGCTCCTATCATTATCCGAGTTGCTTTTCCTGATCCCAGCCTTGACTTTTTTCCCTTTGTTATATACCCTATTAAGGTTAGAATTTCACCAGTGTTGTTGGTTTTTAGGGTTTGTTTGGGCTTACTTCTAGTAGGTCATTTTAAGCTTAGGCAATTTCTCTTTGAAAGGTGAGAATCAAATTCTGTACCTCGTAATTCCGAGATAAACATCTCAACCATTATACCAGTCCCCCAACTCAATTGTTGAGGATATTTTTTGTTTGTGCATTGACTGGGAGGTGTTTGTGATTTAGAGAGATCACATTTAAGATCCTCAGCTATGTGGATCTATGTTCTTCTTCTGTACTATGTGAGGTAGGTGTAATGTGTGTGTTACTGACACCGTGTTTGTTATTATAAGTGCTTGCATATGAAAGCCTTGCCTCCAGTAACTGTATCTTTCACATAGTGAATCAGATTAAGAATTAATAGTCAGTAAACGTAAGACAATTGCTACATTACCTCAGGACACCCATATCCACCATGATGGCTGTGAAGATAACAGAGAAGTGCATGTTAATGACTGAATCCTTATTTCATATTCTATAAGGGGATGGTATAACAGAGATTGACAGCTGGCTAGCTTGGTTGCTGTAAGAGTGTAGACTACAATGTGAGCTATCTAGGACCAGACGCATGCTGGAGTGCTCTTCATTGCATAAAATAGTTGCTGTTCATGCAACTAAGGAGAATGGAAATGTTTGTGTGCCCCTGCACATGTATAGGGCATTACTAACCACTGCTGCACAATGGAAAGCACTGTGTAAATGCAGAAAACTAATAGAGGCAGAGAAACCGAGGGATGGTGGCCTAATGGTTAACGTGTTTGCCTTACAAACACAAGGTGCAGGGTTTGAGTCTCACAAGGGATAATTTGCTAGGCTTAAAATGGCTTGCAAGGGCAATTAGCTTAGTACTAATTTATGATCCTATGAACCTGACTAAATAAAGCAAATAGCCATATGACCAATTGAACAGACTTAACACCTAGCTTTGTGATCCCCAGCACAAAAAGACCAGACCACTAGTTCCAGTACCAACATGTACTATTTTAAACAGAAGTGAAAACAGAAACTTTGAAAAGACATTTAAGAAAAATGTGTAAAGAAGAAATGGATATTTCAAAAGTTTATAATGGGGGGTTATGGACTGGTAGATAGGAATGCAATGTTGTACTAAAGATGGAAAGTGATAACATTACAGGCATTCCTAGCATTTTAAATGTTAAAGGAAAAAAGGCTGTGCTAAAATATTGAGGACAACCCAAAACATGTTTTTTTATGTGGAAAAGAAGGGCATCTAAGAAACAATTGTGACAAAAAGAAATGTTATGTACGTAGGGAAATGGGTCATGATGCAAAAAATGTGAATTGAAATGTTATAATGAAACAGTGCATTTATGGATGAATTTAAAAATTATACAAATAGGGTAGAAAATGGAAAAAAAGAGAAAATAATGGATATAAAGAATAGATGTTAATAGAGTTAGAAGAAAACATTGAAAAAGAAGAAAATATAAAAATAAAGAAAATAAGCTAGACTAAGGTTCTGAAATAAGTGATGAAGAGGCGATAAACTGGAAAATAGTAAAAGGGAAAATATTCTATCAGAAAAAGGGCAAAAGAAAATAGGAAAATAAAGTTTAAAGGCAGGAACACAAAAAAGATGGAAATGTGTGACAATACAAGAAGTATTGCAAGACATATTTTGGTAAGGACAGAAGTTAATCTCTTGTAAATTAAAAAAAAATAAGATAGTAATAATTTTATGATTCTTTTTGTAAATGTGACTAATATTAAGAATATAGCAAGAAGGATAGGGTTTGGAGTGCTGTAATACAAGTGATGTGGATATAATTGTGTTGGAAGATGTTAGAGTTTTAACAAATGAGGACCGATTACAAAGAGAAATGTTATGGAGATATAATGTGGAATCTGGAAAATGATTGGTGCTCTGGTGTAGAGCTATTTTATAGTGGAGCAGTAAAAAGTATTGAATGTAACATTAGTAAGAATGCAAAGATTATATATTGCGTATTGAAGATGGAAAGAAAAAAAGCGTATCAAATTATAGATTTATATGCTTATGTTACTTGTAAAAAAAAGTAGAACTTATTCCAACAAAGTTTAGAGTATGTAGTGGTAAGTATGAATATTATAATACCATGAGATTTCACATGTGACTTAAGGGGTTCTTAAAAAAAGAAAGGAAATTATGTAAGAAAAATGTTAGAAGTTTTAAGATGTGGTAAGCTAATAATATGGAACAGAAATTTGTGGCCATATAGAAGGGGTATATTTAAATCTGAAATTGATTATTTTGTGATATTAGAAGAAATATGTACAGCAGAAGGAGAGACAGTTGTAACAGGATTTTGTGTTATTTAATTTTATGTCTGTTTTTCAATTTGCGTTTGAATGCTATAATTCCACAATTCTATTGGAGTAGGTGGAGTTATGAAATTATGCATGCAAATTTTAAGTTAATCAGTTTCCAGATTTTTGGCCAATCCTACCTACTTTTCATGGGCTTTTGTCCAGATTTTTGATGATTCTAAGTTGAGAGGTATGGATGCAAAGGAAGATAAAGAATATACAGAATAATAATTCTGTACTGCTCTTAGGTTGTTTTTAACACTATTCTAATATTTCCTAACCTCCTCCGGTACTGCAAAGGCTATTCTGAGTTTGCCAAAGTTCTCCTGAGTCTGCCAAAATACTTCTAAGTTTTGCAAAGTTTTTCTGTCTGTTCTCTTACATTGTCCAATTTTATCTGTGTTTTGTTGAACAGAACGGCACAGTGATGCAACGGTAGCATTGTTGCCTCACAGCAAGAGGTGCGCCGGTTTGATTCTCGGCTGGGGTGCCTCCTGTGTGGAATCTGCATGTCCTCCCTGCATTCGTGTGGGTTTCTTCCAGATGCTCCGGTTTCCTCCCACAGTACAAAGACATGTATCTGGAGCATTTTGCGCTGGGCTTCCACTGAAAATTGGCTTTGTTCCAAGTCGGACATTCACGGTAAACAAATGTTAAATAAATATTTCTCAGGGTTAGTGGACTTATTTCCAAAGATTCCTAACACTGCAGGAATTCTGGCTTTGGTTGTAAAGCATCTGTTACCGCACCCGAGCTCAATACCAGTTTGTTTTACATTAAGCTGAATTCAACCCATCCAAGTTGGCAATTGTTGGTAAATAGTTTATTGTGTTTTTATCTTGATTGGCCTGAGGGATTAACTATGTAAAAGTCTTTCATCCTGCTGGTATAAAGTGATGTATAAATGCAATTCCCTGTGCCTTGTATATAAGCAAACTTCTCCAGCATAAAATTCTCTATAGGAAACAGTCTCCATAGTCTCCCACTGTTCACATCTGCTCAAAGAGCTGCCAGTTAGTACAGAGGGCAGTACCACTGCAGGTCATCTAACAGGAGCTGCTCAACGTTTGGTGACTTTTGCCAGAGATCTGGAGATATTCTGCTGAAATCCAAACCATACACTGCTAAAATTGAAAAAAAAGTACTTTTTGAGTTTTCTTTGCACTGTGCTGACTATATTTTATCATTTCTCTGCCTCATTTTGCTCATTTTTAATGTATTTTTTTTGCACTTTAAAAAATCTACTCTGTTGCCTTTAGTAGTTAGTGCATGGCATAGATGAGATTCAGATCTGCTGAATCTAGACAGTTTTGTTACACTTGAGCACTGTTCCAGCCATCTTACATTAGGAGGGCCCTGCCTGCACCCTTGTGGCAGAAGCATTTAGTCTGAGCATCATCTGAGTTGAAGATTGCTGAAGGAAAGCTCATTGTGTGCTTTCCCACTGGTAGTTTAGTTTAAAAGTGTTTAATTTCAGCCTCATGTTTGCACAGATTTGCACTCTTTTAACCAGAACTGCTCAGCATTTGGTAGCTTTTGCCAGAGGTCTAGAGAGATTCTGCTGAAATCCAAAAATAAGCATCTTGTGAGTTTCCTTTGCATTTTACTGACTGTATTTTATCATTTTGCTGATTGTTACTGTATTTTTCTGCACTTTAAAAAAGCTGTTATTTTGCTTTAAGTAGTTAGTACACAACATAGCCTAGATTTGGAGTGACTGAATTTAGACTGTTTTGTTACACTTGAGGAGCATTCCAGCCATCTTACATTAGGAGGGCCCTGCCCACACCATTGTGGATGAAGTGTGCAGTCTCAACCGCATTAGACTTGGAGATTACTGGAGGAAAGCTCATTGTATGCTTTCTCACTGGTAATTTAGCTTAAAAGTGTTTAATTATGCCTGTATTTAGGCCTTGTGTTTATGCACAGCTGCACACCATGCAATGGGGTTCAGTGGTGCCCTGTATAGATGCAAATGCCTTGAAAGACAATTTTCTCCTAGACATGTTAGTGAACCCTCCCAAGCTTCTCTGCTGCACTGTGAGAACCTCAGTTGCACACTGAGAAGCATTATTATAACTTTCACCCCTAGCCTTCAGCAGAATAACCCCCTTTGTCCTAGACTAAAATCTGGTCAAATTAGCCCACTCCACAATAGTAGTTATGGCAAAAACCTGCTATAATGGGCGGTTAGTTTCCAATCATTTCTCTGGCCAGCCTGATTGACATGGGCATCCTGAGGCAATGTAGTAACTGCCTCATGTATACTGACAACTACTTCCTTCTAAAACAAACAAATACAATATGTGAAAGATGTAATTACACTATGAACTTGGAATAAATTCTCTAACAAACAAATACAATATGTGAGAGATGTAATGACACTATAAACTTGGAATCAATTCTCTTGTAACAAACCAGACATCAAGCAAGTTGTCATCACATACACATCATCTCTCACATAAAAGAAGGTCACAGCATATAAACCCACATACACAGAGGTACTCGATAGAACCCTACCAAAAGATCAGAGACTTCCCAAGGACAAACCAATTGCACACACTGCACAGCAAATAGAATCCACTACATGTAACAACACACAAACCAGTGTCTCAGAAAATAAGCCCATAAGGCAGAACACCTAAAAACCAAATGTCTAGGTCATAGGTGACTCCATAGTGAGACACACAGATGTTCCCCTCAACAGGCTGGACAAGGAGAAGGTCACAGTTAGCTGCCTGTCAAGTGCCAGGATCCATCAAATCATGCACGCACTCAAGTCACTCAACAGCAATTACCGTTATGAGTATGTCATAGTACATGTTGGGGTGAATGACTTGAGACATACTTCTCTGGACTATATGAAGAGAGACATGACCAAATCCTCAGATTATGTGTCCTAGGCAGGTGTGTCCCTCGCCCTTAGCAACAATCTACCTTCACCCAGGATGATGCCACAATATAGACAAACAATGACGGACTTCAACAATTGGCTTAGCTTCTGGCATCATTCCAGGGGGATCCAGTATCTGACAGCCTGGGAAGACGTTGTTAAAAGACCACACTGCTTTGCCAGAAATGGTCTTCACCTGTCTCCCCTTGACTTTCAGATACTGTCAAAATGCTTGCCTCTGCCATGGTGCCTTTGTTGGGCACTGTTAAGACAGTAACATTTCTGACATAAAAAATCATGCTATGCAGCTTAATGCTAGGAGTGGAAACAGGAAACTGCATTCCCTGGAAGCACTCTTTGCCTTGGAAGTTGCTGATGTCTGCAAGTCACTGAGACATGGTTTAAGGCCACAGACAGCATCCCCGCAGTGCAAGACTATAATGCCTTCCACATGTTTAAACCCAAAACTAGTGTAAGAGAAACAAAGGTGGAGGTGTATCCATCTTCATTAAAGCCAAATACACCTCAAGACTGGTTAAACAGTATGACTCCCTTGAGCTACTCCAAGTCCAACTAACTATAGGTAAAACACCCTACCACATCATTGCTACAGGTCCCCCACCATGAACCAAAAGCATCACACCACCTACTTGGACTTACTAGAGTCACTCAGTATGGTCATGGGAGATTTCAGCCATCCTTCTATTGATTAAGCGACATACATGAGCACGAACATGCTTGCCCTGAGGTTCCTAGACTTTGTCAATACAAATGCCATGGAACAGCTAGTCTGCACCCCCATAAGGGATTCAAATGTCCTAGACTTTAGACTCATCAACAAGAGGCATCACTGCATTAGCCCCTGTGTGTTGCACTCCCTGGTAAGGTCAGACCACAAATCTGTCTCATTGAAAGTAATGATCAGACCAGACACCAGCACAGGAGCAAAAGGACTGAAAATTTTCTCCAAAACAAACTATGGCCTATGAGGTTATGGTACAAAAAGTTTCAAACCCCCTGCAAACACAGCCAACAGTGACTACTATGCAAAGGAGTACACCAATGCTCTGTATAACCACCTAAACAACTGTATACTCAGCTGTACCTGACCAGATGAAAACCAGGCCCTCCCAAAAAACTGGCTACCCTGATAGACCTCAAGCATAGATAGGTTATATAAGAAAAGGAAGAAACTGATCAGTAAGAACAAGAGGGAACTTACACAGCAGAAGACAAATACCCTCCACAGCTTGAACGTGCAAATCAAATATCTTGTAAAGCCCTCTAATGCTATTTATGAAGCTAAACTAGCATCCCTAGCTAAGGATAATTATAAGGCATTCTTTAGCATAATGCAAAATCTAAAAGGGAATGCTCAACTATGTGCCAAACATATAATGGATGGTACCTGTAATACTGAACCTGAGGAAATTGCCAACCTGCTAGCTGGCAGATTTGGGGAAAACTTCACCCCCCTGTCCCCACCAGACATACCCCAAAGCATGCCTAACACCAGTCCCCTAATATCTCCAAAGAGCAGGTCATATCAGGGTTCTCCAAGGCCAAAAACACAGCTTCTATGGGACCAGATAACATCTCAGGATGCTTACTAAACAATTTAAATCAAGACCAAGCTGAACCACTTGGCACTCTCTTTAAACTCAGCCTGAGCATTGACTTTGTTCCAGCAGAGTGGAAAACAGCAACAGTAATCCCCTTGCACAAGGGGGTCCATTAACCGACCTTGGGAACTGTAGACTTGTAGGCCTAACCAGCCTTATCTTCAAGGCCATAGAAAGAATCATCATGGACAGTGTCAACAAGGACATAAGTGACCTTCAAACTCTTGATCTGACTCAGTTTGGCTTTGTTAAGGGTAGAGTATGCTTATTGAACCTGGTGGACTTCTTCAAGGGTGTCACTAAATCCCTGGATGAAGGAAAACAGTACATACTGCTTATCTTATCATACATACTGCTTACTGCTTATCTTGACATATCCAAGGCTTCTGACACCCCCCCCCCCACTCAGGTATCATTTGGAAACTTTCCCAGCTGGGGATTAACCCATACACCACTACAGTGGATGGGTAGCCAACTGGCTGACCAACAGAACACATACTGTCAAAGTTGGGAATTCCACCTCTACCAGTAGACCAATTACCAGTAGCATACCACAAGAATCTGTGACAACTGGCTGACCAACAGAACACATACTGTCAAAGTTGGGAATTCCACGTCTACCAGTAGACCAATTACCAGTGGTATACCACAAGAATCTGTGCTGGATCCTCTACTTTTGGACTCTATTTCTTGTAAGTCCAGGCGAAAGTAGATGGCATGTGGCTTAACAAGTTCTCTGATTATTGCAAAGTGGGTGCAATCACTGAGTCCCCAAATGATGTTAGCATATTACAAAAGGGGCTAACACAAACAAATGACTGGTGTCAAAGCCATGGACTAAAACTGGATGGAAAAAGGGCATTATTATCCCCTTTGGCAAAGAGTAAAACCCTGCGAATTACAATATTGACAGCACCCTCCTAAGCTAAAACTCAGTGGTGTGAGATTTGAGAACAGCAGTTGATAAACTTTGATCACCATGTATCCACTGTGGTAAGGAAAGGCTTCCAAGCTGCACATCTCATAAGTAAGGCCATCACATCCAAAACTAAGGATGTCATAACTTCTTTGTACTTGACCCCCATCAGAGCACTAATAAAGTGCAATGCTCCCTTTTGTATGTACCTCACCACACACCTGCAGCAGCTGGAAAGACCACAGAGGTTTCTCATCATGAAAATACACGGCCTCCAAAACATGACCTTCATGGAAAGACTGAAAACTATGTCACTTTACTCTGTATCCTACAGGCTGCTGAGACGTAACTTGTGCCTGGCCTACAGAGCAGTCTCTGACCTGCCCTAGTGGAAATGCTGCACATCTGCAAGTCAAATGGGACAAGAGACACTTGTACCAGGGATCTGAACCTAGCCTGTGACATTAACAGAACATGAATATATCTCCCACAGATTGCCAGCCTATGGAATAAAGTCACAATTCATGTGAAGCAGACTTCCGCAATAACCCTATTCAAGTGCAATTTAGACAATTGGATCGGAGACTGCAAGTTTACCCCTGGGATGGCAGCTATGCCCCTGATGGACAGGGTCAGTCAGTGCTGCTCATAGACTCAGTCTGTGAATAACAGCCATCTAACCAAAATCCATTAAGGAACACTGGTATAACATGGCTAGGCTTGTAAAGGCCCTAGGGCCATTAGCCTAAGTAACCCCCTGTGTACTTATAATAATAATAATAATAATAATAATAATAATAATAATAATAATAATAATAAAGGAATAAAAAGGATAAATGAGAAAACATTGTGTGAAAAAGAAAAAAAGTAGTATTACATTTGTGGATAGATCATATTAATATGAGGTTATTTTATACAAACTGGTCTGAATATTGGATTGTTTTAAGAAATAAATATAAAAGATGTCTTTATGGTGTCAGAATGATGTAAGAAAGATATTGAAAAAGTATGAAAATATATATACAGATGCATTAGATTTAGAGAAACATGAAAGAGAGTATTAAGATAAAGAAAAATAAACCATTGTTTAAACTAAGGTGTTCTTTGACATGGAAAAAGAAGAGATGTCAGCATATTTATGGAGAATAATCGAGGAAAATAGCAGTGTAATGAGGGAAATGACAAATATGAAAGGAGAGCCAAAAGGAACACAGCAACAAATTATGAATATTGTAATATATTATGTAGAAGAAATGTTTAAAGGAAAAAGAAAGAATATAACAGAATATGTCAAGTTAAAAAATTCTCAGAGCAATTAAATAAATAATTTGAAAAATATATTTCTTTATATGAGTTGGAGGGCAGAAAAATACAATAAATAATTTGAAAACATCAGCAGTACACAAGTATATAAAGTACAAAAGTGCAAAAAAATTAATTTAAAGTACTTTTCTGTGCAAGGATCTCATTGGATATGAACCAAGTGTTTGTGAGCTCTGTGGAAATGAGCCAAGAACTGTGCAAACACACCGAATTTGTAGAGGCAGAGAAAACTGGCTAAACAAAGCCAATAGCCCTCTGACCAGTGGCTGCTGGTGACTTCAAATTAAAGCGGGGGCTGCAGGAGACAGCTGAATGGGTGGGGCCAATGGGAAGGGGTGTAGCCAGCTAGAAAGGGGTGGAGCTATGCTCAATACCACTAAAACTGGGACTTTAATTAAATGTGCTGCCCTGGGTGCCAAACTGTCATTACAACAGTCCAGTCAAGACAAAATGAAGTGTAGAAGAAAAAAATATTTCAATGCATTGGCTACATGACACCTTACTTAATATCTAGATGGAAACACAAAGGTTGTGAGGCATAAAAAAATAAATTACTTTTTAAATACATTACTGGAATGCCAAGCAAAATCAGGTATAAAAAAAAAAAACAAGCAGCACTCAACTCAAACCACTTCTCCTTGCACTGCAGTTCTAATTATAATTTATATTCAGCTTTATAAAATTACCAAGTAACATGCTGAAAATAGCAATCTCTGTGATACCCCCACTTGTAAAAATGTTTCTTATCCAAAAAAAGACTTGCTGCCTGACAACTATCTACTTCTTTCATGGAGAAGACATGATCAAAGTAAAATGAACAGCAAACAAGAAACAAGCTCAAGATAAATTGCTTAATGGATTATTGCACAGGTTATGGACCACACATGATAGACTGGCATTCTGTTTAGTTTATGGATAAAGCCTGCAAAGATGACTGCAAGTCTCCAACAAATGTAATGAGCTTCTGAAAATACTGTAATCCTGTCCTTTATTACAAATACTGTCATATGCATTTCAATACCTAAGGCTTATGTGTTATCTAGTTATGTTAATATCCTCTTCATGGCAACAACAAAGAGGCTTTCAATGTTGGTAATTCTTTAACAGTATGCTTATTAAAGCTTACTTGCATCTTACAATCTCCAACAAGCTTACCTGATGGTCATTAAAGCACTGATACTTAAACACAGAGCAACAGGGCACTGCGACAGCATGCATTTTCTGAATAATAAGAAGCATAAATCAACAGTATAAAAATATGACAGAAAACCAGAACATTCTGCAAAATCAAGGACAGATGAAAAGCCACTGTAGTACTTGTGTCTACCTTGGATGGGGGATACCCTGCACATTTACACTGCATGGGGGGATACCCTGCACATTTACACTGCACAACTGCTCCTTGCCTTGCCTGGACACATCCAGAGTCACTGCATGGGGGAGTGGGGTGCAAAAAGTATGTCACAATTTGAAATGTCACTGGCTGATGGCTCTGACACTCATACCTCTCAACCTCAGAGCAAGAAATCTAGACAAAGCCATACACAGAAATGGGACACATGTCCAAAAATAAGGACATTTTTAATATTGCTCTTAGAAACTTAAAAAGATAATAGAATAGTAGTAGGTCTTGCATTAGTATGAATTTTCTGAAGTGTATGAAATCTGAAACTCAAATGTCTGCCATTATTTTCTAAGTTCAATCTTTAATGATTTGCCACTAATTTGTCAGAAAACTACAATTTTTTTGAAAAACAGATCAAAAATGTGATGCAAAAATATAAAATTGCCTCACAATAACCCTGGGAACCTGTCAAAGAAGGGACACCTTTTTAATATTAGTACTGTTAACTTGAGCAGCTGACAAAAATAAGAGAATCTGCATGCATTTCTGAAATAAAAGTAATCTATAACTCTGATCATTACAGTTATTTATAATTGTAAACCCTCCATGTTTTCTACCAAAACTGCCATTTTGCAGAGGGATTATTAGGGGGAGAGCAACATTTTGAGCCATAATTGGGGACAGTTGAGAGGTCTGGATATTCCTAATTCTATAAAGTGATTTATTTGCACATACCTCTCAACTACTTAATGCAGGAAAACTGGACAAGGCCAGATATATTGGGGGAACATACAAACAGTACAAAAATTGCAATTGTATAAACTTAAGACAGTTGATAGAATAACAGGTCTTGCTTTAGCATGCATTTTTCTGAAGGTTATGACATCTGAAACTCAATGTCTGTCATTATTTAGTGACTTCATTCCTAAATGACTTGCCAGAAAAACACAAATTTTATGAGGAACAAACCAAAAATAAGAAGCAAAAATATATTAATTCTGCAAAAATCTGGACAGTTGAGAGGTATAGTTCAGGTGGGGCTGTCTTTGAGTTTGCTGCTCTTCCCCCCTCACAAAATTAGGGTTGAATGGAACCTCCCCCCTGCAACCATTCCAATGTCCCATTGCTTGGTTATTTCACCCCATTTACCAGAAAACACTGTAATGTGCATACTGCTTTACTTCTGCGATGATTTGGATTTCATTTGAAAGTTTTAGTTTGCATTTTACAGCACAAACACTAATAGACATCTGCTAAACAAAGCAATGCAGTCTCACAATGAAAATAGACTTAGCATTAAAATGTTTCTGCCCTTGAAACTCACATTCATTGAAACAGCATTGAAACCCACATTCAAAGAAAATACATTTTGCCAGTGGCAGATAAAGATTAATCTTGGGCTGTTTTCAAATCATAGCCCCCTTGCACAAGAAACATACATGTGCTCTTTGATACACTTTCCTGATTGTATTAAATGATATTCCTTGTACAATACAGTACAGTTGTTAGAGGGCATTTTAAATTTGTTTTGAACATTTTTCCAGTAAACAATGAAACAAAATGCATCCACCAATAATGACAAAATTGCCCATTTCAGAACATTTCTATCATAAAAGTCTACTCAAACTTCTACAGCCCACCAGTATCAGTAAATATGCACAATCTCTGAAGAAGTAAAAGTCATCTAAATAATTCCACATTAAAGAAATCAGTAACTAATGAAGAGGTTGCTGCTAACAAACAACTTTATATTTCATTGTTTCATCTACAAATAAAGTGTCTGTTGCCCTTGAGGAATAAATAGCCTATGTTGCATTAAAAACATGATAAGCTAGTAATATTGCAACAGGGAATGGATGGCGAACTGATAACAGGTTTATAGTTACTAGGTGTTTTTGCCAAAAAGGACTGCAGCATCCACCCCCTTTACAACACAATACAGTATCAGCAATGCATCTACCTACTGTGGGAGTAGAACCCACAGCCTTCTGCATCAAAAGCAAGTACACTCCCTGTTGTGCTATTAACAATGCAAGCAGATTCACCATAAGCAGCACTAAACTTTTGTTCCCCTGCAGCTTTCAGCTCCTTGTAAAATCTATTCGACATTCAGCTGTATCTCTGAACTTTGCAGCACAATAAATCTGGAAAAAGTCTAAATTTATTGGGGGGGCCCAAAAACCAGGGACACATTTTAAACATTGCTTGTATAATGTTGGAAAGTTGCTAGAATAGAATGATGTGTTACCATCATACATTTCACTGCCAAGACTTGAATGCAGGACCCTGTGCAATATAGTCAGAGCAACATACCAATATGCCAAATAAGCTGTTTGCTGAAAGAGAGGAAGACTGAAACTTAAATGGCTGCCATTTAGTGAATTCAGTTCTCACCATAGCTGTCAACCTCTTAGCACGAAACACCTGAACAAAGCTAATAATGTGGAATACAGCCCCCAGACATATTTATGAATTCAGTTCTCACCATAGCTCTCAACCTCGGCACAAAAAAAACCTGGACGAAGCCAATAATGGGAGAATACAGTCCTAAAAATAGGGACAAATTTCAAATATCCATCTTATAAACTTAGAAAATTGCGAGAATAAAAGGTTGTGTGTTACCATGTACTTTCTGAAGAATATGAAGTCTAAAAGTCAAATGCCTGTCATTTTTATTTAACATTTGTTAACCAGGAAAGTCTGACTTGGAATAAAAGCCAATTTTCAACAGAGACCCAGGGAGAAACACTGCAGACACATGTCTTTGTAAGATGGGAGGACATGCAGACTCCACACAGAAGGCACCGCAGCCAAGAATTAAACCAGAGAACCTGCAGCTGTCAGACAACAATGCTACCACTGAACTACTGACTGTGTAAGGAAACAAAAATAGAGAAACCGCAGATTTTATGAGGAATAGAACAGAACAAATATGAGGCAAAAATCTGCAATTTTTTTTACAAATGGTGGTGGGTAGGGAATTCAGGCTCCTGCCACCTGCACCCAAGGTACAGGGTTCAAGCCTGAGGTATTCTCTACCCACCACCATGTGTTCTCTCTAGCCACCAGTATATAGCAACTGGGGCATTTCACACACACACACACACACACACACACACACACACACACACACACACACACACACACACACACACACACTGAATTCAGTCCCATTCAAAGCTAACGGCTAAAGACAGTACCTGAATTCAGTGATTCAGTCCCATTCAGTGTTCCAGTATCCTCAGTCCCATCCCACACAAACTAACAGCTGGTTTAAGGCTGAACTGTCCTCCCAGCTAGTTTCTCCACGAGAGTAGGCTCCAGTCTGCAGACAATGCAGTCTGGAGTGCTTCTGTTCTATGAGTTCATCACCACACAGACTTCTGGGCATCTGCAGGGCAGAGATGCCTTTCCATCTATCCGGACTGATGACACAGCAGTCTGGAGTTCTGTGAGTTCCAGAAACTCCAAGCACGTATGTGCAGAGTTTTGGATTTTGTTTTGTTTTTTCTTCTTTCTTCAGGTGGGGGGGCTATAGCACGAGCTGCCCCTGCCTCTGACCCATCACGTGGCCTCATTTAAAGCCTTTCTGTGTGATCCCCATCTCAAACAGACCAGACTATCTTCTACCACCCCCCCCACTAGAAAAGCAGTTCCAGTGTAAACAAGGCTTATGCAATATGATGATTTAAAAACACAGTAAAGCAATCCTTCATACTGACTTCATCCTTGGGAAACAATGTTCTTAATTTAAACAAAATTCATTTCTTATTAATTTGAATTTCAACTTCATAATCATTGTTTGATAAAAGCACATTTTCACATTCTAGCACTACCTTGGTCATGCTTGGTTTAATTCCAACTTCAGCTCTCATTTCTCCATTACTTGCTTTACCCTTTTTGTTTCATCTTTTTATTTTCATTTCTTAAAATCATATACTGCCACAGCTTCTTGTTTTATTTATCTTATAACACACTTTTATGACATAGGTGCTTAGTCTAATCTCTCACTTAGATTATTAAACATCATCCTATCTGAAAAGTATAAAACACAATTTTCACTATGTGAAATGAACACTAGTTAAAAAAATATTGCTGCTGATACAAACATTTAGTAAACAGCAGTTTTCCTTACAAATTATATAATTTTTATTTTACTGACTATATAAAGACCATGCATTATAGGTAAGTACTAGGTTAGCTGCTCTTGGAGGCCATTTTAAAACCTTGAAACTGTTGCTTTCAAAGGGGAGAATCAAACCATGAACTTTGTGTTTTTGAAGTTAATACCCTCAGCATCATGCCAACCCAAATCTTCTATGCCACAGTTTATTTTAAGAAATGTTTCAAACTATATCTGCCTTGCTGTGTGTTCACTCCTCCTCCTCCCCTCCCTCTTATATGACTCCCCAGCTCTTGCCAATACCCAGGCCTCCACTCTCAAACTGCAACAGACTTACCATAAAATAGCCAGATTCATTACTAACTCCCCATACAACTCACACCACTACATTTCTTTAAACTCTCTTCAATGGCTTGAACTTCCCCAGTTTCTGCTATCTTATCAATTTCATATGCTACACTCTATTCTTTATAAACCCTCCTTCTGTCCATCTCTGTCTTCCTTAGTCTCCATCTACATCCCATCCCAGACCCTCCGTACTTCTAATCAACAATTACTTGATATCTACCACCCAAAAAGGTCAGTAGGCAAACTACTCTACAAACACTCCCTTGCCCATGCTTGGAACAAACTTCCCCTTGACTTACGTTCAATCTCCCACACCTCACACTTTAAAAATGAACTAAAAGCTTATTTTCTCAATTCCAGAACCTGCCCTTGCCATGACCCTACCTAGTCTTCCTTCCCTTTATGTACCCTCAAAAGGACCATACTTAGTACCTCATTACATCCCTCTCTCTTCAATGTATCTACTATGCATTTGCACAATTTTATACAAACAAAAAATGTTCATTGTTGACCTATTGAACTATATCAATGTAAAATTGTTACTTAGCTTTTTTTTAATGCAACTTTAACTTTATGCATGTATCCCAACATATGTGAATTGTTTTGCCATAACTGCTATTATATCAATATTGTTTAAAATTGTACTTGTTTTAAAATATATTACTGGAGCTTTTCTCCTTGGGTCTCCACTGAAAATGGGCCACAAGCCCAGTTGGACAAACCCAGTTAACAAATGTCAATAAATAAATAAATAAAATAAATAATTTACACGCATTCATTTGTTTATTACACATTCATTTTTTTTCAAGCTTAACTTCTTTTTATTGTTCCAGTTTACTCTCTAATAATGGGCACTTGCCCAGTAGGGTCAACCCAACCAACAAAATATAAAGAAATAAAGAAAGAAATACATCAAATATTCCTATATTCTTCATTCTGCCATTGTGTAATCTATTTCATTATTTGGAATTCCAGATCATATCACATTTAAAACCATGCCAAAAATCAATATTGTGCAAACGAGTGGCAATTAGAGATCCTGCACATTTTATTGATATAGTTTAATTACTGTTCACTCTATCTACATAGTAGAATTGAAACTGAATAGAATTGTTCTGGCTTCCTTGTTAATAAAAATGCAATTGTTTAGTGTTCTAGACCTGGAATTTCAATGCAAACTGTTAACACTATGAGGGACCACCTGGATTCAGTACATCACTCAGAAACATATTATTCACTTTTATTTTTGGGAAGTCCTGCTTTTCAGTTTTCCATTGGAAAACAGAATTGTGCAGGTTTTTTGCATGTGTGTGTGTGTGTGTGTGTGTGTGTGTGTGTGTGTGTGTGTGTGTGTGTGTGTGTGTGTGTGTTGTTTGTGTGTGCGTATGTGTGTGTGTGTGTGTGTGTGTGTGTGTGTGTGTGTGTGTGTGTGTGTGTGTGTGTGTGTGTGTGTGCGCATGCATATAAATATATATATATCTAAATATATACCGTTATAGCTATATAGATAAATTGATATATTTGCACTGATTTTAGTCTAAACAGTTTGTGGTTTATATCTGTTTAGTCGATAAGAGTGGCACAGTGGCAGAGTGGATAGTGTTCTCACCTCACAGCAAGAGGTTCTCCTGTTCAATTCTCAGCTGGTCTGCCTTCTGTGTGGAGTTTGCATGTCCTCCCTGTGTTCATGTTGGTTTTCTTGGGGTGCTCCGGTTTCCTCCCAAATTCCAAAGACATGCAGTAGGTGGACTGGATACTCTAAACTGGCCATAAGTGTGAGTGTGCATGTGAGTGTGTGGTGTGGATCAAATAGCATAGCAGAACTAGCCACCCAGTGGTGTAAGCCTTGTTTCTAGATGATTTTCACTGTTGAAGTGGCACTGTGACTCCATTTGCAAAAATGAGAAAAAGGGGTTGCAGATGGATGGTTGGATGGATCTGTTTAGTCGACCACATTTGGTTAACTAAACAGATAGTTGAGATGTGTGCGAGATCACATAATTCTCAGTGTTGGGGAATATACCATTTCCCTAGTTTAGTGCAATGTCAGCGTTAGTATATAAAATTAGAAAGGGGTATGGTGGCACAGCTTCCCCCCGTATGGGGTGGCCAGGGTGGCTTGCCCCAGCAAAAAAATTATATTTTTGTTGCTTTCTTTGTTTTGATACATTGCATGCTCTGAGTTTGTTTCTCCAAGCATGTACAGTAGCTGATCACATTTTTAACTTTATTCAGTTGACGTTTTCATCATCACCCCTTTGTTGTTTAGACTAAGTTAAGTTTTCCCAGAACAAACAATAAAATGTTCAACCAAAAAAGATTGAACTATTGATCTACAAAGACTGAATAACAAAACAATGGAAAAAGAAGCAAATATTTAGTGTAGGATAGAAGTCCTCCTGTGCCCCCCATTATATATACCAACTCCAAGATACCCCCCATTATATATACCAACTCCAAGATCACACAATAGGGAAAGGGAAACTCCCATTCCCTGTTGTCCCGGGATCTCACACACGCAGAAGCTGGCATTAAGTGAATTTAGTCTTTAAACCACAAAAGCAATGTAAAAGCTAAGTCCTGTATTTAGTACCACGTCACTAAGCTCCTCTAACCCGGCATATGATATGACCATAAGTCCTGCAATGCTGCACACCTGTTTAAAAAGTAAACCCCCTTTCTGTATGGCTACGCTCCTAATCTCAGGTACCTGGTCCACGTTTGACTTGTTGTGCGCCCAACCTTTGCACTTCTTGGAGTCCTCGAGGGCTAAGTTCATTGTCTTGTGCTTATAGTCTGTACTAAAAAATGTTCAATTGGTGAGTTGTCAACTAACACTTATGTCTTCAAATATTCTAAACAACCACTAGCATTTTTGATATTTTAGTGATGACTTATTAAAATATATATCAGAGTGTCTGACAGTTTAGTGCAGGGGGTTAAGTCTATACTTTACTAACAAGTTCAAAAAGTGGTCCAGCCTTTGTTTCCCTCAGTTTGTCTTATCTAAAGTTTGAAAAATGATCTTGGGTCATCCCTAAAGAGAAGAAATTGCGATGGTATTAATGCAGAACACTGGACCCTCATGGTTTTTTCCTGTTCCTGTCAAAATGAAGCAACCATATTGCAACATGACAGGTGCCACATGATTTTGACAGGTGTAAGATATTGATCATAGTTTCTAGTTAGCTACACAGACAACTTGATGTATTTTAGGTGCTAGTAATGTCTGCTTTTTGACTAACTTCTTTGCAATGGAGAAGGTATGGTACCTCCCAGAACCTCCCCCACTTTACATTTTTAGAGAAAAAAAGTAAGCCAGATAGATGCAGGAAGGGTGATTAATGGAGGAAAAGGACACTTACAAATGGAATGTAGGTTCTATCTATCTATCTATCTATCTATCTATCTATCTATCTATCTATCTATCTATCTATCTATCTATCGATCTATCGATCTATCTATCTCTCTACCTATTTGTCTGTCTGTCTATCTGTCTATCTATATATTTATCCATGTCTCTATCTCTCTACCTATTTGTCTATCTATCTATCTATCTATCTATCTATCTATCTATCTATCTATCTATCTATCTATCTCTCTACCTATTTGTCTGTCTGTCTATCTATATATTTATCCATGTCTCTATCTCTCTACCTATTTGTCTATCTGTCTATCTACCTGTCTGTCTCTGTCTCTCTCTCTCTCTCTATCTATCTATCTACCTATCTATCTATCTATCTATCTATCTATCTATCTATCTATCTATCTATCTCTCTACCTATTTGTCTATCTATTTATCTTTTTTTTTCAATAATCATTTTTATTGTTTTGCCAAACCATTATACATTTCACACACTATTTACATTATGTACAATATTGCTTCCAATGTTTTAGTTCCATTTTGAATTTCCCTATAATACATTAAGAATAAATATCATTTTAACCAAGTACAGGAAATTAAAATCACAAAAAATTAAACATAAAAGCATCTACAATGGACAATTATAAACCAACTCAAGCCAATAATTTGTATTATTTCTACCTTTTCTATCTAATCCAAGAATGTGTTGGTACACATACAGAATGTCCTGACGGAAAGTGGATAGGAACCGCTATGCCAAAATAATATTAAAGATTTGTTCCCAAATTTTTATGCCGTTTATACTTTTCTTATTATTTCTAATTAACAATTTGTGCGCTAATATATGCTTAATCGCTAACAGCCTGAAATTTTGCCACGACACCCTGTGCGTTCAACCAATTTGTGGCTATATATAATTTCATTAGTAAACTAATATTCACAATTACAATCTTTTTTGTTTTGTCCAAATTCTCCGGTGGAATATGTAAAATCAGAAATTCCCAGGAGAGTGTTGAGTTTTGGTAACCCATTTTTTGTAGTTGTAACTTTAAAGAATTCCATAATTTATAAATGCACTTGCAACTCCAGAACATGTGTAACAGGTCTGCTGTCTGCTATCTATTTATCTGCTTACCTCATTTCATATCCGTCTTGATGTCTACTTATTACTTATATACAAGTCAATCTCATGCATGGAAATGTTCTAAATATTGATCACTTAGTCAACCCTGCCTGTCCATGTGCCAGTTTGTGGAACTGTTTATCTCTCCAGCTATCTTGTAATAGTAGGCTTCAAATAACTATAACAAAAAGTTACAAAAGGCTTTTACAAGTAATAGTAAACTTAGTTTGCTTGTGTAACTGCACATTAAGTTGGAGGAAACACACTGTAATTTTGGAGCTAGGTCTGCTGTTCTACATTATTGCATTTGTGCCTCATGAAGTTAAATAATTAATAGGTTCAGGTTCATAAGTGTTTACTTGGCTAACGACCACACAGGCCTTATTAAGCTTAGCCCAAATCCCTGACAAGTTCTGATACCCTTGATAAGTGTAAGCAGGGGCTTGGGAGATGAAATATAACCTACGGCCTGGGAGATGAACCATTTACAGGTTGCCTGTGTCGATTAGACACACAGGCATCACAGCAGGGATGAATTTCCTGTTCCCCATCCAGTTGTCCAGGTTGCATTTGAATTGAGTTAGGGAGGAGCTCTGCTTCACATGGATGGGGAGCCTGTTCCATAGATGGGGTAGTCACTAGGATACATACCTGTCTCTCCAGCAGCTCCTATTTATATCACGGGCAAGGTTTAAGTCTTTGGAATGAGTAATTCTGGTGCTGTTTGTTTTGCGGATATGCAGAAGGTCCATCAGAGTAAGGTCTGACAATGCCTTGCATGTCAGGCATAGATCTCCCCTCAAAAGCCTGTAGGAGACAGAATACAGGGATAGAGCCTTGAGACAGTCTGCACAGGACATTTTATTTAAGCCCTGTATTCTTTTAGTGAGAAAACTCTTTGGATGTTCCAATTGTTGGATCTGCCTGGTTCAGTACATAGCAAAGGGGGTATTGTACTCAATGATAGGTCTGATGAATGCCGAATACAGTGAAACAAAGATTTCCTTGGATTTAGATGACATACCTTTGTTTATAAGTTGCACAACATAAAATGATTTCCTCACTACTGTAGATATATGATAGTCAAAGGCTAGATTACTAAGTATGTCTGTCCCTAAGTCCCTAACTACTGGGTCAACTCTAAGGGGTGTGTTGTCAATATGATAGCTACCAGGGGTGGATGACTTCCGGAAGGACACTATTATGCATTTCTTGGCATTTAGTTTTATTCCATGGCTCTGACACCAGTTGTTTGTCTATGTCAGCCCCTCCTGAAGAACATTTATGTCAGTGCAATTCACAAAAAAAAATAATAAACCAAAGCTTTTAGCATCTTATTGAAAACTTACGTGTACACAGAAGCAGATCCATATCCCACTTTTTTCTTCAAACTATACTGCAATGTTTTAGGTAATTTGAAGGCAGGGGTGAAGTTTGCAGGTTTTGGAACTCCTTCCACATAGTTCCCATAACTGCAAGAAGTACAAAATATATAATTTATTGACACATATTATGAGATAAACCTTGAGGTCAACAAGTTTAAAAAGTTCAGACTTTAACAATTGTCAGAATTGTACAATAAACTCATACCGAAGGTTATTGTGATAGTGAAGACGTAGTTATGAAAATAAGGTGTAATTTTGCAATTCTGGTAAAACAAATGTATCATTAAAGATAGAAACTTAGGATTAGATTCAGAGATGTGAACTATACAGAGAGGTCCAACACACACTGAAGTACAGGAAAAGAACAAGTCCTGATCCAGAAACAACTGCACAACATGGCTGCTGGTGTGCAGTACATAGATAAATATAGTAAACAGCCTGAATATGAGTGCTAAAAATGCATTATATAATAGTTACAGAGGTATATAACATACTGAAAACCAAGCAGGTTACTGGTGTGCAGTACATAGATAAATATAGTAAACAGTATGAATATAAGTGCTAACATAGATAAATACAGTAAACAGTATGAATATAAGTGCTAATGCATTATATCATAGTTACAGAGGTATATAACATACTGAAAACCAAGCAGGTTACTGGTGTGCAGTACATAGATAAATATAGTAAAAAGCCTGAATATGAGTGCTAAGGGATTTCAGAGACAGCGAAATGCATTATATAATAGTTACAGGGGTATATAACATAAATTCATTATATCATAGTTACAGAGGTATATAACATACTGAAAACCAAGCAGGTTACTGGTGTGCAGTACATAGATAAATATAGTAAACAGCAGGAATATGAGTGCTAATGGATTTCAGAGACAGCCATACTAAGGGTACCTAGAGAAATGCATTATATCATAGTTACAGAGGTATATAACATACTGAAAACCAAGCAGGTTACTGGTGTGCAGTACATAGATAAATACAGTAAACACCCTGAATATGAGTGCTAAGGGATTTCAGAGACAGCCATACTAAGGGTACCTAGAGAAATGCATTATATCATAGTTACAGAGGTATAGCACATACTGAAAACCAAGTAGGTTACTGGTCCGCAGTACATAGATAAATATAGTAAACAGCAGGAATATGAGTGCTAACGGATTTCAGACACAGCCATACTAAGGGTACCTAGAGAAATGCATTATATTATAGTTACAGAGGTATATAACATACTGAAAACCAAGCAGGTTACTGGTAAGATGTACATAGATAAATACAGTAAACAGCCTGAATATGAGTGCTATGGGATTTCAGAGACAGCCATACCAAGGGTACCTAGAGAAATGCATTATATCATAGTTACAGAGGTATACCTGCAGCAAGGACAGGTCGCTATGCAGGGCCTCAACCAGTCCTCCAACACATGGACACACTTGAAGTTATGTCAGTGTTTCTCTGTTTTTGTCATTAACCATGTATAAAACTTCTACTTATATTATAGCACAGCCCAACCTGTCTCAGGCTCTGCTTAAGTAGTAAAGGCAATGTAGTATGGTGTGATAATTTAACATGGAGAATACACTAGTCATCGTGGGGCTGGGTCGGGTAGGGATATCTATGGTGTGGTTACTGAGCATGGAAAGTACACTAGTCATCGTGGGCCTGTGTCGAGTAGGGGATGTTTTAGCATAAGATATGTCAGGTGAAAGAAATACAGATCAGACAGGAAAACCAGAGAGGGAGGTTATAAATGACAACTAGGGAAAAGGGCCCTCTTGAGATATATCATAGCCACTATATCAGAAGGAGATCAGAGTTCCTGATCTTTGGGCCAGTACTAGTCTCTATAAAGGTTTCTCATGAAGAGAGCTACAGATGAAAGATGAAGGCAGTCTGTAAGATGTTTCTGAAATCTGGAAAAGGACCAGGAGCTGTTGTTACGTAAAGAGAACCCTCTTGGATATAACAGAAAGTTAACTGACACTTGTAAATACTAGCTGTTTATTAGCTAGTTTGAGGAAAACACTGGGCATTCTGGGATACTGAAATTATTTAACAGAACTTTGGAAAAGAAATTAGCAATGCCATAAAGGGATTATAGGAAATACAAGGTGTCTGCATCACAAAACCATTTAATCTTTGTCCATAGAATTCCTCTTACTGTATTCTCCTTTTCAGGAACAGCAAAGCAGTTCAGTCCTTTACTAAATTTATGGGCATCCATTCAGTCACCTAAAGTTTCCTTTGAAGGATGCTGGGGTGTCACTTTGTATAACTTTCAGGGGAAGTCTGTTCCAGAGGTGGGGTAAGCATTTGGGTAATCAATTTGTTTTTCCTCTGCATTTTATATATTGCTGGAGATTTAAATCCCTATTCTGGTATTTGTGGAATTATTTGATTTGAGAAAATACAGGACATCAAAGAGGATGGTGGGGTCCTTAATGTGGTAACTTGCAAAGCACGACTCACTCCACAAAAGCCTATAAGAAACAATGTAAATAGATATCACTTCAAGCCTTTCATAAGTATCTCAGGGATTTTAAGTCAACAATCTTCTTGGTTAAGAACTTCTGTGGTCCTTCCAGGTACATAATATGTCTAGAAAGGTACATCCTAAAAATGCATTTTATCAATAATTGGACTATTTAGGATTGAATACAGAAGGGTGATAACTTATTTGAACCTCATTGATATATGCATTTAAATATTAGTTGTCATAAATAGAAGGATATTCTTACTACTGTTACCATGTGGTGGTCAGAGGAAATAGGATTGTCAACCTAGATTACAGGACTCCAGACTACATCATCATACTGGAGTGGGCTATCCCCTATATTGTGCATTAAGGGAGAAACCTGTTTATCATAAGTGATATTACACTTTTTTATCTAATTTAACTTCCTTGTCCATATGCTAGTTGTTTATTAGGGTTAGTGTTTGCTGCAGAGGCATAACTGGTTCAACCAACACCTTGGGATGGTCCATGAAGTAGCACCCCTCCCCACCCCAGACCCATGACCCTCCATGCCACAGTTCATCATTGGAAGGACAAGATAAAAAGTTCACACGTTGCTTTCTGTACTAGCATTCAGAAATGATGGTACAGAAAGAAGACTACAGAAACAGCACTTCTGGATTGTGCCCCTTAACCACTTGTGCCCGGCCCATATACCCCATTTGCCCCACCCTTGCTATGTTACTATCATGTTGTAATGAATGAGTATCAGAAGGAGATTTGACAATAATGAACAGTTTTCAGTCATCTGCAGAACTAGTTAACCAAAGGTCCTGATTCCTAATCTCAACATTGGAGAAATTGATACATAACAGGAAGTGTCCTGGTACTGAGTCCTGATGCAGCCCTGCCCACCTCAGCAGAAGGCTAATTACTGATAATTAAACTGACCTTTTATGTGGCTCATCTGACCTTGTGTGGTACATTGTGTGAGAAGCATCACTACTCTTGTGCACATACAAGGATTTGCTGTGCCAAAGAGGGTCCTTGGGAGAAAGGAGGTTGTTTGGAGAAGTCATGTTCTGTTGTTGTAACTCTTCTATAAAGTAAAAAAAAAAAATGGTGTACAAAAATTGCATAGGTTATATTCTCTTCAAAGTGAACAATGCATCTGAGGCTGTGGTGAACACTGACAAGGCTTTAGTGAACCCTGATGAGGCTTTAGTAAACCCTGATGAGGCTTTAGCGAACACTGATAAGGCTTTAGTGAACACTGATGAGGCTTTAGTGAACACTACTACAGTACAGCTCTTCAAACAACTTTCCCGGAAAGATGCACAGACACTGATTAACGCCTGCTCAACCTCGACCAGTAGCTATCAGTTGCATTAACCCAATCATCATGTCACAAAGGCCACCAAAAATTGGTTCAGCTTTTAATAAACTTAGAATGAAAGAGGGCATGGAAGTATGCCTAGTAGCATTTGAAACAGGCAGCTTGACAAAGCAGTCCCCAAACTGAGTGCCCTGGGTACTTTCCTCACATTTGACCAGGAACTCAGTAAATGCATACCCGGACTTTAAGAATGTTGATGCACATAACTACTGAAAAAAATGAAAGATGAAATACTGGCCAGGCCTGGAGCTTCTCCCAAGTCTCAGTCACTTACATTTCACAACTAGACACTTGATATGAGCAGACTAATAGAATCACAAATGGGTGGCTCATAACATATTTTGAAATTGGAGCTAGAACCTCATGTAAATAATGTAAATAAAATTCTAGATAATATTGTAATAGGGTGCTACCTACTAACTTAACACACTCACTCCAGTGGAGCTCTGGAGGTTTGTACTCTTAACTCCCAATGTCTACACTCTGAGGTTTTTACAAAATCAGGTTACAGCCACACATTTCAAACAAGTGTTCATATCACTGGAGTCATAAGGGTTATTAAAGAAATGTAAATGGCAAACTGTTCCACATAAACATATCTTTAAAGTGGTAGTGATCTTTAGATTGTAATAAATGCAGTAAATATTCATTTTGTAATATTTTGTAAAGAGCTTATACAATATTGATAACCATTCAAGCTCCATGCATTTTATTCATTGATCTGTGAACTCTCATATAAGGCTAAGCAGTTTTGTCTGTATTACTTGATTATTGAAATATTTAGAAAAATATGAACATTGTTCCAATATAAATAAATGGTATATGAACAACATTTGATATTTCTTAAGCAGCACCTAATATCAATGCAGTTGTGTTGCACATCATGTAAGCTTTGAGAAGAAATCTTTCAACAGCTTGTATGTAGCATGGTTTAACATTACTGATGCGAATATGAACAGGAATTATTAAATGCCTAGAGGTATCAGTTAGATTGTAACTGCTGAAGTACCTGGAGATTTCACTCTGCTGTAATGTGTTAAGAAAATGGGTATTGCGAGAAATACATGGTCCCATAGAATAAACTAAGGGAAACAGGAGTGGAAGCCGAGGAAAAGATAGATAACTAGGATCATAGAGGATTACTAGGCTATCGATCCAGAGGTAATTTTAAGCCTACCTGTTTAAACCCAGTGTAATACTGTAGCGGTACTAGTCAATATCCAGGATTTCATTTAATGATAACTGCCCATGTCCAGGAGGGTTCTGGGTGCTAACCCTGGTAAGAATTTATGGTGCCCCATCCACTCATCCAGGTTCCTCTTGAACGGTGTCATAGACGTGCTCTGTTTGACATGAATTGGTAGCCTGGTGCAAAGATGTGGCAGTTGCTGGGACATAAATCTGTCCCTCTAGAATATCCTATTAAAGTCACAGGCTATATTTAAGTCCCTAGAATGTGTAGCCCTAGACCTATTTGATTTATGGATATGCAGTAAGTTCATTAGGTTTGGGTCTTGGTTTGCTCTGTAGATCAAGCATACGTCTCCCCTAAGAAGTCTATATGATACGCAGTATAGTGACAGGGATTTTAGTTGGTCAGTGTAAGGCACATGTGGAGGCCCTTGATCTTCTTTGTTAGAAACCTCTGAGGTGTCTCTAATTGTTGTAGGCGCTTAGTATGGTACACACCGAATGAGGCGTTATATTCAATTTTGGGCCAGATAAGTGCTGAGTATGGGGGGGTTAACTTCTTTTGCTTTTGAGGTTATGTTTTTACTAATCAAGTGAGCTACATGGAAAGCTTTCCTTACAATGATAGACACGTGGTGGTCAAAGTTCAGGCCACAGTCAACCTGTGATCCCAGATCCCTTACTACTTCATGGATACTTACAGTATTGTTATTGATTTGATAGTGTGAAGGGACATTCTTTGTGCTGAAGGGGAATGATGGTGCATTTCCTTGCATTCAGTTTGAGACCATGACTAATACACCAGCCACTGGTCTGCATGAGACCATCCTGGAGTATACTGACATCATTTAGGGATTCAATGATTACACCTAGTCTGCAGTTGTCTGCAAACTTGGTCAGCCACAACCCTTTAGTTTTAACCTTAACTTTTGAGAAGTATATACCAAACAGTAGGGGGCCCAGCACTGACCCCTGTGGCAACCCACTGGTAACAGTGTTTGTCTGGTTTGTGAGCCAGTTGGCAACCCATCTTACAATGAAGGGGTTTACATTCAGTTTGCTGTTTATCGGTAATGCCTGAATGTGGGATTGTGTCAAAACCTTTTGCTAAGTTGAGGTATGTTGTGTGCACAGACTTGCTATCATCAGTGGCCTTGGTCACACTTTCAAAGAAATCCACCAGGCTTAATAGAAATAAATTGTATATTAAAAGGTAAAAGGAGAACTTAAGCTGAGTTTTAAGCTTTCCCCTGTTGCATCAAAGCAGAAACAGAAGCTTCATTTTAAGTTAAAGAAACTAAGATGACTATGAAGAAGAGAAAGTGTGACTACAAGAAGAAAATTATTCTCATGAGTTATGTTCCACAGATGATCAGCTAGACGAAGGGAAGAAACCTGCAACCTTATTTAAAAAAGAAGAGGCCATAGTCTCCACTTCATGTCAGAATACTAGTGAAAATAATGCTGACTTGGCTTACATCCAAATAAGACATTTCAGTTCCAAGAAGGTGCAATGGAAAGAAAATATTCTATTCAAGATTAGAGAGATAATAGCAACATTGTAATGGGAAACAAGGGAACAGAATAGTTCTGCTTCAGATTAATACATTGAATCAGTTCTGCTTCAGATTGATACATTGAATTAAGAAATACATTATTTGATACTTGCAGTATGGTAAAGACCCAAACACCAGATTCTCTCCATGGCTCACAAGCCGAGACAGAAATTGTAGTAGTACTCTAAACTGAATAATCAAAAAAGTCAATAGTAGAAGAATTAAAGCGGAAAACCTCAAGTAAACACAGCCCAATATTTTAAATGCAAATAAAGGGGAAAAACAAGCAGAAAAAAGAAATATGCTGACAGATGGAGTGATATCCACTGAGTTAAACATGGAGGGGCCAAGGGAACTAACTGCCATAGTTATAAGCAAGACTGATGAAGTAATGCTAAAATACATATTTATGGAAATGAAATAGATGAATGAATCAATCATTAACTATATAAGACACAGTAACAGAACAATGGATGAAGTTATGGAGGGTGTAAATGAGAACTCTGATATGATACAGGGACTGGTTCAAGAAAATCAATAGCTTAAGGCCAGACTGCTAGCTTCTGAAGCAAGACTTGAGTTAATGGCAACCATGTTGATGGATCAGGAAGGGAGGGTGAGATAAAAAAACTGTGAATCACTTGAGTTCCAGACGGTATGGAAGGGAGAGTCTATAAAGGCTTCATAAAAACAGTTGGCACATTGGGAAATACACCAAAAGATGAACTGCATGTGAAAAACTTACTTGGACACCAAATTTCAAGTGGCACCCCCACAACACCTGATATTAGTTTAACTTTCAGCTTATATTATTGGCCAAACCATGGAAATCAGGGCAAAAACTTCATTGTGGAAAAGCGATTGTATTCATAAATTTAGACTTCCCAACAGCCACCATTAAAAGGCTGGCTGAGTACACTCCAGTAGTGGAGGAGAAGGGGATGGAGATTTAAGTTAATTTACCCAGATAACCTAAAAATCATATTTTAAGATGGCATGCAGTCTTTTGACTCACTAGAAGAAGACTTGGCAACCATAAACATGAGAGAAAATTTAAGAGCCACCAGAGTCACAGGGAAGCATATGGACAGAAGATGAACAGAAATAAGAGATGGACATGTTTCTCAGTAAAACAGACATTCACATAGGTGAGTGCTTTATATAACATCATGTAAAAATGAACAAAACCAAAACGCCAAGACCTATTTATCCTGAAGCCAGGGCAAAGAAGCACAGTAATACAAAGTAGTATCCAATGAACGTGTTTCCAGTCCGCTGTGAATGTGAAAGTAATCCAAGAAGCTTTACTCCAAACTTTAGTTGAACGCTATTTATTAATCAAAAAAAGAGCGTTTTCGCCGTGGTTAAAACTACGGCTTCTTCAGAACAAAACAAATTTAAAAAGACCGCCTGCTTCTTTATAAATAATACGTGCACAGCGTGGCTTAGTGATTAACTAAATTAAAGAAACAGTGCATCAAAGCCAGGCTGTACGCACGTCAAACACCAATGTGTAAATCCATATTCACTAAAAATAAACAAATGCATTTAAAACTACATCAACAACTTTGTTTAAATACTGTTCATATAACCTACTTCAATACTATTAAAAGCAACTAATTCAACACTCAAATATAATTGATAATATAGGTACAAATAAGTAAAAATAAATTAACATTCAGAAATGAAAATGCACATACCAAAAGCTTATGTATTTGTCTTCAATTTGGTAAGTTATTACACGTAGATGTCTGCATAGTTCTATTATCTAAAGTGAACTAGTGTGTAAGAAAGTCATCAATACAAAACCTTGACCAAGAAGTATATTAACCATAAGCTAAGTGTAGCAACATAATAAACAAAATACAAGTTACCTTGAATTTAATGTATTACTACTCATAAATACCTAGTATAATTCAATTATCTAATATAGTCTATACAAGACCATAACTAAGTAAAATAAGCAGCAAAAATATAATAGAAAAAACTAGTAATCATAAAGAACAATCAATTATAAGAACTAGTATACATAACCTATACCAATATATATTGATTTATTGAGTATAGGAAAGTTTTTAATATTTAGAAAATGTGTGTATAAAAAATGATGAAAATAAAACCTTTATCAAAGTAGTTAAAAATCTATTTATAGTCTAACATCATCTCATATAATTCCTCATCTTTAGAATACAAGAAATATTACAATGGTCATTCAACCCTGGAACGCAAAAGGAGTTCAACAGGAGTTGCCATTCTAGATGTTCTTCATCTCACATTGCTGCAGTCCTTACACTTGAGTAGTCCGCTGTCCTCGGTCTGCCCGAATATCAAAGTATAAGGCTGACGTCGGTCAAGGCGCATTTGACTGACATCAGGACGTCAGGGTACAAATGCGCATGACCGACGTCATATCCTCAGTCTTTTTTGCCGCATGGTCCGATGCAGAAGCAGCATTGCAAGTGCAGGTTGGCGTTCTGAGATTTTTCGTTTTGAGTTTCAGACCGAGTCAAAGTTGGCTAAGTACCCGTTGGGGATTATTTTAGTTTTTCTTGCCTCAGTGGTTTACCGGATGTCAGAAAAGTGAATAATTGCATTTCTTGTGGGAAACAGATACCGCATAGAGATTATCATACTTTGTGTATTCCTTGTTTAGGGCCTGAGCACGACGTTGTTGGCTGTCGCTCTTGTGCTAGATTTAATAAACGCACTATAAAGAGAAGGTTGGATTGTGCCAGGTTAGTCTTTGGGAAGCGGTGCAATTATAAAATGCCTTTCGGATGCTCCGACGCCCGCTTCTTCTTGAAGCGCAAGGACAAAGCAGTTAAGCCTAGGCTGGAAGAACCGTCTGTACCAGACGCCGGTTCTTTAGAGGTGTCGGTGGAGCCGGTGGTTCCACCGGAGATTTCTTTGGGTTCCCAGGGTGAGACTTTGTTATTGCAGGATGTGGCCTCTCAGGAGGCAGGTCAGGCTGAAGGGGCTTCTCAGGTTACTTTACTCCCCTCCCTTCCTAAGGTGGTTAGGCCCTCTCCTTCTGTTGCCAAGGCTTCTCCCAGGGGCAGGCCAGGTTTAGCTTCAGTTGGTGTCACCCCTAGTTCTTCAGGAACTGTGCCCAAGAAGCATATGCTTAAAATGGCAGAAGATTTGATTACTTTGATTAGGGTTCTTTGCCCCTCCTGATAAGAGACCTAGGGTGGAGCCTGAGCCAGGGAGTTTTGAGCAGGCTTCAGATGTTTCAGAGTCTTCGGCTGAAGACTTGCAGGAGTATTCTCCTTATTCTGACTCTGATGTGGATGATTCTACTCCTTCTGCTTCTCCTCCTGAGGATTTTTCTTTTCAGA
This sequence comes from Protopterus annectens, assembly GCF_019279795.1. Lineage (NCBI taxonomy): Eukaryota > Metazoa > Chordata > Ceratodontiformes > Protopteridae > Protopterus > Protopterus annectens. The sequence goes on from NC_056737.1 coordinate 1,196,452,942, forward strand.
AACTCTTCATTCTATGAGGGAGCATTTTAAGTGGGAAGGCCAGGACTTCTCTGATTCCAGGAAAAGGCTTAGGAAATTTTTGTTTTTACCCCAGCATAGGCCTTTGGCTATACCTCCTGTTTTAGATGTGGTGGAAGATGTTTTTGCAGAGGCTTCACTTAATCCTGATTCTTTGCCTCCTGCTCCTGTTAAACCTGATAGATATTACAGGGTGCCTGAAGCTCATAAGTATCTTTTTAAGAGTCCTAGGGCAGACCCAGAAACTGTTAGTCAGGGCCCTAAAGGTGTTAAGGCTTCTGTTGTCAAGAATCCGGTTCCTTCAGACAAAGAGGCCAAAGCTTTGGATAGATGGGGAAAGAAAGTTTATACTTCTTCCACTCTAGCTATGAGGGCTTTGAATTGCCAGTTTCACATGTTAAAATACCAAAACTATCTCCTTTCACAATTGAAGTCTAAGGTTGATGCTCTGGCGGAAGGTATTGATTGTAAAGAATTGCAAGATTTAGTACATGTTTCTGAACAGGTGGGTAAGCATTCTTTGCAATGTGGTTTTGATGCTGTACAGGCCTCGTCTAGGGTGGCTGCCACTGGGTCAGTTCTTCGCAGGCACGCCTGGCTGAGGGATCAGAATTTATCTAACCATGTTAAAACAAGGATTTTAGATGCTCCTTTACAATCTGATGTGTTGTTTGGTTCTCCTGTTGAGACAGTTTTAAAGAAAATGGAAGACAAGGCTAAGTCTATGCAGACTGTTAAAGATTTTTTGCAGGTTCAGCCTCCAAAGTTTAGTAGAAATTGGCCTACTAAGGGGTGGATGTATCCTTCTTATGATTCCCAGTCTAGGGGTAGATCTAGACGTGGTAGAGGCAGAGCTCAGGGTTCTTTCAGGCCTCGAACAGGGAGTTCTCCTGCACAGTCTTCAGGTGAGGGCAGGGGTCAGTCCTTTCGTAAACAGATCCAATGACCTACCTTTTCAGCTGCCAGAGCCTTCTCGTCTGGCAGCACCTTTGGGAGGAAGGTTGGCACTTTTCAAAGAAAATTGGAGTTTAATTACCCAAGACAGATGGGTATTGGATATCATACACCACGGTTACAGGTTTTATTTCCATACCTTACCTCCTTTCAAAGGCATGCCAGACGTTCCTCCTCCACAAAGAATAGAGGCTCACAAGCAAATTTCTCTGTTACTCCAACTAGGGGCCATTCAGCCGGTCCCTCTGCCAGAAGTGGGCCTAGGATTTTATTCTCGCCTGTTCCTCGCACTCAAAGAAAGGGAACACGTGGAGACCAATTTTGGACTTATCTATCCTCAACACTTATCTGGACATTTCCAAGTTCAAAATGTTGACGCTACAGCAGCTTTTACCTCTGCTGGGCAAAGATCATTGGATGGTAACTTTAGATCTCAAGGAGGCTTATCTTCATGTTCCTATCAGACGGAGTTGCAGGAAGTATCTGCGTTTGAGCTGGGACTTCTCATTATCAGTTCTCTGCATTGCCCTTTGGCTTATCTACTGCCCAGAGTGTTCACGAAGGTTCTGGCTCCAGTGATAGCTTTCCTCAGGTTAAAAGGAATACAGATTTATCCTTATTTGGACGATTGCCTAATTCTGGCTCAAGGAAGGGACGAGCTTCTTCATCATTTGGGTTATGTGATAGCAGTGCTAAGATGCCTGGGGTATTCTGTGAACGAAATAAAGTCCAGTCTAGTACCCTCTCAAGACATGTGCTTTCTGGGTGTGAGACTGAATACAGCATCCCAGATGGCCTTTTGACCCCGGACAAACAAAAGAATCTTTCCCTTTACTTTCATCAGTTGTCTCATCAGTCCGGCTGACTGCAAGGACAGTCCTTCAAGCCTTAGGGTTCATGGCATCTTGTATTCTGGTGCTTCCCAATGCCAAACTGCATATGAGGAAGCTACAATGGTATCTCAAAATGTATGGACACAGCACTGCCAGGATTTGGACACTGTCATTCCAATAATACCTTGCATTCAAAAGGAATTTTGTGGGCTCTCAGGAATGTCACCTAAACAAGGGACTCTCTGTGACCCGCCAGAGGCTAAGATCCTAACGACGATAGATGCCTCAGACAAAGCTTGGGGAGCTCATCTGAATGGAAAGTGATACACAACACAAGTGCAGCCAGACTACAACAATCTACATATCACTCTTGAAAGAGATGTTAGCAGTCCAGTTTGCATTAATAGCCTTCAAGGAGTTTACTTCTTCCAGGGCAGGTGTTGATTCTAACAGACAACACAACTGTCATGTGGTACACATCAACAAGCAGGATGAACACATTCTTCCTCTCTATGGCAATGATTTGATTTGTTTTGAGACTGCTCTCAGTTTAAAGCTAAAATATCTTCAGGCAAGGTTTCTGCAGCACAGAACTCCTTAGCAGATGTGTTGAGCAGACAAATTATGGATCCCCACGAGTGGAAATTGGATCCTCATGTATTTCAGAAATTGACAGTGTCATGGGGAACTCCAGACATAGATCTGTTCGCTTCCCCACTAAACCACCAGCTGCCAAAGTTTTGCACAAAAAGGTTTCATCCCACAGCTTGGAGTGGATGCTCTTGCTCTTTCAATTGGAGCAATCTTCATGTGTATGCCTTGGGCCCTCTGCCTCTCCTCCCAAAGGTACTACTAAAGGCCAGACAAGACAAGCCAAGGATGATTTTAATAGCTCCAGATTGGCCTCGACAGCATTGGTACCCATTACTGAGGAGCCTGGTACGGAAGCCTCCATGGCCTCCATGGCCTTTGCTCACGATTCACACACACCTGTTGTGCTCAGGATGTCAAGCTTCACTCTCTGCACCTAACAGCCTGGCATATTCTGTTTTGAACCATAGTAGGCCTCCACTTCCACAACAAGTTTTGAATGTTATTTTTGGAAGCTAGAAGGCCTAGTACAAGGAAAGTGTAGAAGAAAAATGGAAGAGATTTTTATTTTGGAGTGCAGCAAAGGATTTTGATGTTTCTGAGCCTAATTTAAGTGTGGCTCTTCAATATCTTACTGAGTTACTGGACAAAGGTTTGTCCTTCTCTTCTATTAAGGTTCATGCTGCAGCAATTTCGGCTCTCTATGATTGTGACCCACCATTGTTTTCTCATCCTTTGTTCAAGCAATTTCTTAGAGGGGCAAAGAATATAAGACCCCCACGAAGAGCTCCTACTCCCGCTTGGGATCTCAATTTTGTGTTGGAGAAACTCACTCTACAACCTTTTGAGCCTGCAGCTACTGCTGAATTAAAGTTTTTATCATGGAAGACTGCTTTTTTGTTGGCTATTACCTCTGCAAGAAGGGTTTCTGAGTTGCAGGCCCTTATGGCAGTTGAACCTTTCTTGATTTTCCATAAGGATAGGGTATCTTTACGTACTAATCCTTCCTTTATGCCTAAAGTGGTTTCTAGTGTGGCTTTAAACCAAACTATTCATTTGCCTACCTTTTATGCAAATCCCCAAAATAAAGGGGAAAAGATTTTGCACACTTTAGATGTACACAGGCAGTTGCGTTATTATTTGGACAGAACTAAAGGGTTCAGGCAGTCTCAGCAGTTATTTGTTTCTTTTGCTTTGAGTTCTCAGGGCAAGCCTGTGTCAAAACAAACTATTTCTAAGTGGATTGGGTTTTGCATTGCTTTCTGTTATTCCCATCATGGCAAGGAAGTTCCAGCTGGGATTAGGCCTCATTCCACTAGGGCTACTGCCACTTCAACAGCTTTTTGAGAGGGGTGGCAACTAAGGATATTTTGGAGGCAGCTACTTGGAGTTCAGTGCATACTTTTTCCAGGCATTATCACCTACCACTTTACTCTAAATCCAGGGCTGGTTTTGCCACTGCTGTTTTGCAGGGCATTTTGGCAGCTCCTGCTTCCTTATAATTTGGCCATCCTCCCTTACCTCTGCTTTGGGATTCTACCCAAGTGTAAGGACTGCAGCAATGTGAGATGAAGAACATAGTACAGTTTTGTACCTACCATAAATGTAGATGTTCGAAGATCCACATTGCTGCAGTCCAATTTACCTCCCTCCTTCCCTCTGTAGTTAGAGGCGGTTGTGTGGGTTGGGTGGTCATTTGGGTGTATATTATTTATTGTATATATTGTACATATGTTTAGTGCTAGGATGGTTGGTTGTTGGTTTGCTGTCTTTTGGTTTTTGACCTTTATTTTTAGGGTCTTCTGACATCTGGGGCAAGAAAAGACTGAGGATATGACGTCGGTCATGCGCATTTGTACCCTGACGTCCTGATGTCAGTCAAATGCGCCTTGACCGACGTCAGCCTTATACTTTGATATTCGGGCCGACCGAGGACAGCGGACTACACAAGTGTAAGGACTGCAGCAATGTGGATCTTCGAACATCTACATTTATGGTAGGTACAAAACTGTACTTTCTCGAGTTTCTAGTATAAGGCTAACTGGTCCTCCCTTCATAGTTTGTGGTACTTCATCAATAGCAAGAAAACTGAAACTATGTCCCTCATACTTAGTACAGTGTTTTGCAAGGGCGTTTTCACATTTCTTAGTTCTAATTGCGTACAAATGTTCATAAATCCTGTCACGTAACTTTCGGTCCGTTTTCCCTACATAATATGCATCACAGCAATTACATAGGGCTAAATAAACTATAGATTTAGATGTACAATTAAGTTTATAACGAATGTAGTATTTCTTATTATTAATCATAAAAGAATTACAAGTTTTTACAAATTGACAATATTTACAAAACCCACATTGTGCACACCCTTTAGAATTTGTGTTGTTATTTAACCCTTTATTGTTCTCTAGAATAGATTTTAGGTTATTCCCACGTTTGTAAACAAAACTAGGCCTTTCTCCTAGTTTTTCCAACAATTCTTCATTATTTAAGATGAAGTACCAGTTCTTAGTTAAGATATATTGAATATCGTGAGAGTTCCTACTGAAAGTGAAAATGAAACTGGTAAAAGAATTATCTAATTTAATACAGTTTCTTCCATTACTGTTGTTCATCATACCTTGTTCCTGCTCACTTGTTACAAGGGAGAAGTTTAGTGTCTCTACTTCTGAGGTTTTACTACTAAGTAGTGGAAGATAATATCTATTAGTTCGCTTGGTGTTAACTTCATCTAAAAGTTCTAAGAACATTGTTAGTGGGTAGTCTCTATTCATGAACATATCTCTTAAGATATTACATTCATTCACAAATTCACTCTCCCTACTGCACATCCTGGCTGCTCTTATTAACTGCCCCTTAATTATAGCTCTTTTTTGCCTGAAAAGGTGTGAGCTTTTGAAATGCAAAAAAGACTTGCAGTAGGTAGGTTTTCTATAGATTGTAGAAAAGTATTCCAAATTTTCTATATCTTTACTTAGTTTCACATCTAGATAGTCTATTTCCGTCAGTGAAAAAGTGAATGTAAATTTCAAAAAGGCAGTAGAATTATTCATCAATTCAATCAAATTAGATGCATCTTTTGCATTGCCTTTAAGTAAAATAAACACATCATCTAGGTATCTAGTGTAAAATCTTATTTTCTCCATTATAGATGTGTTTTTAAAAATATAATTCTTTTCCCAATATGCCATGAAAAGGTTAGCGACGGTTGCACCACATGGTGAACCCATCGCTATACCTTGTCTCTGTAAGTATACTTTGCTATTAAAAGTAAAGTAATTTGATGTTAAAATGATGTCAAGAAGTTCAGAGACAATATCAATCTCTTTTCTTGAAGCTCCAAGTTCGCTAAGTATTAAGGAAATCCATTCTACTGCCTCTAAGTGTGGTATGTATGTGTAGAGGTCGACTTCGTCGACTGTAAGGAAGTTTAAAGATTTGTCGAACTCAGTGTTGTTAATATTATAGAGAAAGGTCCATGAATCTTTGCATATACTTGGAATCAATTTCAAGTATTTTGACAAGATGTTTTCAACTAGTTGTGCGCAGGGGTAGGTTATTGATAGACGACTGTCAATTAATGCCCGCATTGGTGGATCATGTAAATTCTTGTGAATTTTCGGGATACCGAAAATCACAGGATTTTTAGACATATTGATGTCAATATAGTTGTATGTTTCTAGATTGATCTTGCCACTAATGAACATGTCTCTAAAGTACCCTCTGATCCTTGTTTTCGATATATTCAATTCATTCATTGAAGACAAGTTATAAGCTGTACTAGTTAGTATGTTTTCCATTTTTTCTATATAGTCATGGTTATCGAAAATAACCAACCCTCCTCCTTTGTCAGGCTTTACCACTCTAGTGTCTGAGGAACATAAATGTTTAAGACAACTCATTTGTTCAGCTGTAGTATTATAATCTAAATACTTTTTCTTGGTTGTATGTTCAGTGTGTAAATGCCTGATGTCCACCTCACATGCTTTCTCAAAAAGGGCTAAGCTCATGTGTAGGGGAGGGTTAAAAGTGCTTGCTAGTTTCAGCTTAGATTCATTGATAGTAGTACTGTTACCAAAAATAGTTTTAAGATTGAGCTTCCTGACGTAGCACTTTGAATCAATAATTGTTTTAGGAAGATTACAGTTCCTTGTAGGGACAAAAGTGTTCCCATATGCTAGCAATTCAATCAAGCAAGGGTCTAGTGAGATACTTGAGAAGTTATAAATAATAAAATCTCCTTTTTTATTAGTTAATATTTCTAATTTGTTATTATATAAGTCATTTTTTGTGGTACTCTCAGGACCAAATAGTTCAGTAATTTGGTCAGTGTCAACCATAATAGTTTCAAGTCCATATTCAGAAGCTGTTGGTATCACTACTTCCGAGGGTTGTTCCAATGCTTCTGTTGGAATTTCGAGTTCCGTGTACCTAAAAAATGACTATTGTTAGAATTGTTGTTGTAGTTGTTGTACCTATTATTAACATATTAATAATCAAAATGAATAAGAACAAAAAACTAGTAAGGGACAGACTCTCGTACAGGAATAATTTGGCTTATATTAAATTAAGCGCTTCATGTACCACTAACTTGAATGATGAAAACAACGAGAGACTTGACCCTCAATCATCCTTAAGTGGACAAGATACTGTAATTGGTAATGACGACCTAGAAGGACAAGGCCTGAGATGTAGCAATAGAATCCGGGCAAATGCCAACAAGAATGGCCCTCCCCAATATGTTAATAATAGGTACAACAACTACAACAACAATTCTGCAGAGGAGGTAAGGTTTTGTGCCTCCCTGCTTGTTGACATACCACATCACTGTAGTGTTATCTGTGTACACCTTCAAGGGGCCTGGGGAGAACATGGGATGAAAAGCTTGAAGGGCCAGAATTAGAGCCCTCATCTCTTTGATGCTGATTTGGTCTGACTTCTTTTGGGAAAGCAGAGACCCTGAACTTTCAGGTGACCACATGAAGCCACCCACCCCATGTCTGAGGCATCAGCGAACAGTTCTTGAGAATGGACCAAAGGCTGAAAGGGCAGGTTTGGATTGACAGCAAACTGTTGAATCCATCACATGAATTCCTTCTTTAGACAAGGAGGGAGAGGTACACTGAACTTCAGAGGTTGGCAATGCTGCAGTCAAACCAACTTGATGTGCCACTGAAGCTTCCACATATGCAGTATGGCAAGAGGGGTGTATATTATGAGATCGAAAAACCCTTTACTCGAATACCTAAACATCGACCCCTGTACCACGAACTGTAAAAATCCCAAATGCACTAAACCATGAAAAATAAAATAGTGAACTATCATAGTTGGCCAACCCCACCACCCGCTACATAGTACCTACCCAAACAAAATAAATAAAACACATACATACACTAATCATACCCTACTTCTAACCTAAAGTAAAGCACCAAAACCCTACTTTAACCCTACACTAAACCCCATATACACAGCTAACTATGCACTATCCCTAACCCTAAGGTCTGTAACTACTACACACTTCCACTACAGACCTACACCCAAACAAAATAAATAATCCACATAAATACATTTAACAAAACCATATTTCCAACAATACACGAAACCCCACATACACAACTATCTATGCACTATCCTTAACCCCTCCCTAACCCTAAGGTCTGTAACTACCGCACACTTCCCCTACAGACATACACCCAAACAAAATAAATAATACACATACATACACTTAATAAAACCCTACATCTAACACTACACTAAGTCTTACATACATTACCTATCTATGCACTTACCTTAACCTAAATCCTAACCCTAAAGTCCTATCTATTGCACACTTACCTTATGGAACTCTACCGCAGATGGGCCAAACAAAACAAATCGACATTCTGGAATTCGTGATTTTGGACGTTCGAGATTCCTGTAGTTCGCGCAATAGGGGTCAGCATATTCGTATTTGCCTAAATGGGTTTTCAATCTCGTAATAGGAACTCTGGCAAGAGGGAGGCAGTGGAATAGAAGAGGCCATGAATCCCAGAGTCTGAAGAAACTCTCTGGCTGGAATGGCAGTCAGAGGAAGAAGAGATTGAAAGAAGGCTGTCAATAACAAAACTTTTGGAGGTGGAAGAGATGCCAACACTGGCACTGTCTGAATCCTGCATCCCAGAAACATATGATTCTGAGAGGGATTCAGAACAGACTCCCTCTCAGGATCATAACAGGGAGTCAGGACAGACTTTTGGAAGTTGATAGTGAACCTCAGACTTTGAAGAAGAGAGATGGTGAGCTCCAGGTCTTATAACAGGCAACTGGGAGAGGGTGCCTGAATCAACAGGTTGTCTAGGTAAGGAAACATCTGAATGCCTTAGAGCCTGCAGAAAGCAGTAGCGGGAGGTAGGCATTTTGTGATTACTCTTGGGGCATTAGACAGGCCAAATGACAAAGCACAGAACTGAAAATGAAAGGAAGAAACAGAGAAATATGAAAACATTCAGAAAAGATGATGCATAGGGATATGAAGGTAAGCATCATTCAGATCCAAATACACCAGAAAAGCCTGGGGAAGTAAAAGAGGAAACAGAGTTTGAAGAGTAAGCATTAAAAAAGGGGGGATCTTGAGAAAAGTATTGAACAGGGAGAGGTTTACACGTGCACTCCTTTTAAGGATCCAGGAACATCTTGGAATAAAAACACTTTCCCACTTGGGGAGGGGGAGCAGGTTGAATGGTTCCTTGGTTCAGCAGGGACCATAGGACCTTTGGGAAATGAGGAAGTTGCTCTAGAGGAGATTGAGGAATCCCTGAAAACAGAAGGAAAGATTTCCATACCATAAAGTAACCCTGATGGATGATAGAAAGAACCCAAAAGTCTGAAGTGATGAGAAGCCAATTTGGAAGACAAAGAAAAAGCCAAAGTGACAAAAGAATATGATCTAACAGAAAGGGGGTGATAAACTGTAAAAGAGGAGTAGGCTTATCAGATAAAGGAGGCATCTGAGCCACAGAAGTCTAACAAGCCTTAGGAGAGAAGGCTTGTCTACCACCCTTCCTGCCCTTGGAGGCCTGGCTGGGAACTTATGGATAGGAAAGACAAAAATATGTTTAAGGTCCTGCAAGCCTTTGCCTTTCTCTTGAACAGACTTAAACAGGTCAGCAGCAGCAGTAGTCCCAAAAGTATGTTTATTATCCAAAGAAGCACCCAAAAACTTGGTCTTAATGTCCTCAGGCAAAGACTAGAGATGGCACCAAGAATAATGCCTCATGACAGACCCAAAATCCGCACCCATGGAAGAGGCATCGGCATCATCATTGCTACACCTGACAGAGTGGCGAGCCACTTGACAAGGAGAACCTAACATCGATAATACAGAGGATTTATCTTCAGGATCAGGCATGTTAGAAATAACCTGACAAGCCTGAGCAATCAAGGACAGACCACACCTGGTCACATGAGTCTTAAAGACCAAAGTAGAAGCAGCGTAAACTTTCTTACCAGTCCTTTCCATTGTCCTACTACCTTTATCAGAAGGCAAAATTTGGAAGGTTTGTCAGAAGAGACAGACACCACAACAGGACCGGTGGAAGGACACTTTAATAAAAATTGACAATCTTCAGGGACCTTCTAGAACCTATCAGGTTTCTTAGGAGCAGGAGACTAAAAATCAGACAACTTGGAAACAGCAATGAAAGTGTATAGCAAGGCAGCCAACACACGAGGAACTGGAGATGGTTTAGAAGTATCCACCTGAAACAACTCATAATATCTCCTCTGAATATCAGACACTTGAGAAGAATCATGGTTAAAATATTCCATTATCCTAGCAATTTTGCCCCCAAAGGACAACTCCTCAAAAGGAGACTCAGAGCTATTAGAATCCTCCTCACCGGAACCATAAACCAAAGGTGAAGGATCTGTAAGGAACAAGGATCCCTCATCAGACTCTGAATACTCATCCAAGGGATCCATTTACCTAGGCCAGTTAGAAGAGGTAGAAGTCAATAGAGGAGCAGGCATTGAAACCCCTTGAGAAGGCTTCAAGGCCATCAAGGCAGAAACAAGCCCTGAGTAAATTCTTGCCATTCCCTTTGAGGATCCTTAGGATGGACTGAAAAATGACTCATCTTTTGTCTTTTCTTGGAAGGGATGTCAGCCCTAACAAATATTGGAGTTTCTAACCCTTGACAAGATTCAATAAGAGTACCTAGAACCTCCTCCCTGACCGATATCTTCAGAACCCCACTAGGACTCTGCAAGATAAACAACCATGGTTCCTCCCTGACATCTAGAACAGATGCCTGAAAATCCTCAGAGGATGTGAAAAAAGATGGATCCATGTTGGCCTCCAATGCAGTTATAGCAGATGAATGTAATGTAGATGTTGAATGGCCTACAGGGCTATTACCCACTTGTAGTGGGATGTCTGGTGAAGGCTGGACAGCTAAAGAATCTGGCCAAGACCTCTTGGTCTTTTTCTTACCTAGTGGGAGTATCTTGGGGATAATGAATTCCACCATGTTACCCTGTGCTAACTCTTTAAGTCATTGATTTTCAATATAAATGCCAAGGAAGACAAATGGCTTTCAAGTGTCTTAGGCACAAATGCCTTACAGATACTAAAAGTCGTATGGTCATGGGAAGCAGTCAAACAAAAGAAACACTGTTCATGATCTTTATGGGGAATCTGCCTACCACACTGATATTTTCCCTTATTGGATGACATGACTTCTAGGTAATCAAAATAAAATACAAGATCAAAGGGGAAAAAAACCCAAAGGGGCACTTATGGGATGGTTCGGTATTCAGCATGGCAATAAGGCATTCAGATTAATGAGTAGTAATGGCATCTGTGCATCACTTTTATGCCCTAGGTCCTGTGCGGGGAGCATATGTGTGACATACAGCACATAAGCAATCATAAGATCCCTAAAGTAAAAAATACTGCAACAGTGATATAGAAGGACATCACCCTGTGTAAGAAAGTGGGGTAGTGGCGGTAAAAACAAAATGGGAGAACAGAGGGGATACAAGAAGGGATACATGAGTTTTAAATTGCAGATTATTTGAAAAAGTAGAGGGAATGAGAAAAAACATTTCAATTTAGGATAGAGAGGAAGGCCAAAATGATGTGCACTTCTTGTGCTAGACAAATAAATACAATCATCAGAAAGAGATCATATTATTTTCAACATGTTTTCATCAGATCAGCAAATTTTGCCATATATAGATGTTATTGTCAAGTGTGTTCCCCTGTATTCCCCCCACCCAACATACAGCCTTCTCTATCCTCCATTATCCCTTCCCCAGCACAGGCTGGGGAGATAAACATGCCGTGCACATAGCACATACGAGGAGGCTAAGGTGGAACACTCATGTATTAGGGTGATCACTGTAATGTATATGGGAAACAGTGCGAGACCGAGAGTAAAAGAGGGATGGAAAGGCAGAAACTGCATAATGCAGCAAGAAAAAAAAAACAGGTGCAAAGGCTTCGGAGCTGGAATGTCAATGGCGTAATGAATCCATCTAAAGTGGATAGGATAAGGATTGTGATCAAGAAAGAAGATACACAAATAGCCATTATTCAGGAGACACATTTAACTGCCCAAGAACATGAGAAACTAAACAGAAAAGGATACAGGGTGATGGGCCATGCAAATTACAGAAATGCTAGAAAGAGAGCAGTAACTATGCTAATGAACAGGCACTTACTGACCGAAGAGGAAGGCAGAATGAAGGATGAAGAAGGCTGTATGGTAGGATGGTAGGGAAATACAGAGGAGCACACTTGACAATATCTATATACAATTAGCCCAAACAAAATATTGCTGATCTAAGAAAAGCATTTTTTTAAATAGTAGGACTTACAGAAAAAATGTTAGTTTTAGCAAGACATTGGAATATGACTTTAGTCCCAAAATAGACAAGGGGAGGGGAAAGGGAATATATAGATATATATGTCAAAAAATAAGAAGCTAAGGAGACATTATTAAAAAAATGATGAGCTTGGCAGATGTCTGGACTAATAGGGTCAATAAGAAAGACGAAGGTTATACTTAGTTTAGCCATAAATGGAGAATAAGATGAAGAATAAGAAGTATTTGTAAATGCAAGGCAATTCAATGATGTGAACGTGTGTCCACTGCTCTACAAACGCCAAGAACCACATAAAAACAAATAGAATTCCAGCACCAACCTTGAAAAATGGAACAGGGTAACACGATAAAACTAAAAAAAGGCATTTACTGGGTAAAACACAAGATTAAGTGCTTTCGTCTGAGTGTAACCAGGACTTCATCAAAATCTAATTAATCAGTTAAAGTCTTGCATTTAAAACCCCCTGACAAATAATCACATGTTGCAATCTAAACCAATAGGTGCAAAACAGACACACCTTAAAATGCATTAGAAATCAACACACACATTTACAGTGTAAAATACCAGAGTACAATCAACAAAATAACAAAATAGTCTAGTATTTTAAACAAAGAAAATCTTTTTACATGCAAACAGTTGCATCATGAATTACAACTAAAACTAAATCATTCAAATCTCAAATTACATAAGACCTCAACTTCAAGATGCCAGCTATAGATAGTTGGTCATTCAAACCAGGGAACATGTGTGCATTTAGTCTAATTTGCCAAATTAATTATTTAGCTTTGATATAGTCAACCCAGGGAACCCCCCCGCCCCAGGGTCTCTCCAAATCATGTCAACCCCAGAAAATAAAAATCTATGTATAGGAAATTATAAATATGTTTAAATATGGTATTATTCTGTATTTTATGCTTGATTTCATATGTATGTTCATAAATTCTATATCTAAATCATCGCTGGGTCTTGCCCAAATAAAAACATGGACAATCTTGACTTTGTGCAATATAAGCTATTCCATCTGAGTTACATGTACAATGACAAGAGGTTTTTACATCTCTTTTTAATAACTTATGTGTCCTTCACTAAAATGTACCTTCACTGAAGGCAAGAACCACATTTGAATGTCCCTCATTTTTTTAAAACTGATTGCAGCAAATTCATCTGAAAAGATATTTATGATGATGCTGCTTGCTTCTTCTTGCTGTTTGCTGAAACCAAAGTCTGATTAATGCATTGAACTTTGCAAACTATAGCCTCTAGGTATGGAAATAGGGAATGTCTCAAAACAGCATGTGTGGACTATAAACCAGATATGTGGCTGAGCCAGGTATGGAAATAGGGAATGTCTCAAAACAGCATGTGTGGACTATAAACCAGATATGTGGCTGAGCCAGGTATGGAAATAGGGAATGCCTCAAAACAGCACGTGTGGACTATAAACCAGATATGTGGCTGAGCCAGGTATGGAAATAGGGAATGTCTCAAAACAGCATGTGTGGACTATAAACCAGATATGTGGCTGAGCCAGGTATGGAAATAGGGAATGTCTCAAAACAGCATGTGTGGACTATAAACCAGATATGTGGCTGAGCCAGGTATGGAAATAGGGAATGTCTCAAAACAGCATGTGTGGACTATAAACCAGATATGTGGCTGAGCCAGGTATTGAAATAGGGAATGTCTCAAAACAGCATGTGTGAACTATAAACCAGATATGTGGCTGAGCCAGGTATGGAAATAGGGAATGTCTCAAAACAGCATGTGTGGACTATAAACCAGATATGTGGCTGAGCCAGGTATGGAAATAGGGAATGTCTCAAAACAGCATGTGTGAACTATAAACCAGATATGTGGCTGAGCCAGGTATGGAAATAGGGAATGTCTCAAAACAGCATGTGTGGACTATAAACCAGATATGTGGCTGAGCCAGGTATGGAAATAGGGAATGTCTCAAAACAGCATGTGTGGACTATAAACCAGATATGTGGCTGAGCCAGGTATGGAAATAGGGAATGCCTCAAAACAGCATGTGTGGACTATAAACCAGATATGTGGCTGAGCCAGGTATGGAAATAGGGAATGTCTCAAAACAGCATGTGTGGACTATAAACCAGATATGTGGCTGAGCCAGGTATGGAAATAGGGAATGCCTCAAAACAGCATGTGTGGACTATAAACCAGATATGTGGCTGAGCCAGGTATGGAAATAGGGAATGCCTCAAAACAGCATGTGTGGACTATAAACCAGATATGTGGCTGAGCCAGGTATGGAAATAGGGAATGTCTCAAAACAGCATGTGTGGACTATAAACCAGATATGTGGCTGAGCCAGGTATGGAAATAGGGAATGCCTCAAAACAGCATGTGTGGACTATAAACCAGATATGTGGCTGAGCCAGGTATGGAAATAGGGAATGTCTCAAAACAGCATGTATGGACTATAAACCAGACATGTGGCTGAGCCAGGTATGGAAATAGGGAATGTCTCAAAACAGCATGTGTGAACTATAAACCAGACATGTGGCTGAGCCAGGTATGGAAATAGGGAATGTCTCAAAACAGCATGTGTGGACTATAAACCAGATATGTGGCTGAGCCAGGTATGGAAATAGGGAATGTCTCAAAACAGCATGTGTGGACTATAAACCAGATATGTGGCTGAGCCAGGTATGGAAATAGGGAATGTCTCAAAACAGCATGTGTGGACTATAAACCAGATATGTGGCTGAGCCAGGTATGGAAATAGGGAATGTCTCAAAACAGCATGTGTGGACTATAAACCATATATGTGGCTGAGCCAGGTATGGAAATAGGGAATGCCTCAAAACAGCATGTGTGGACTATAAACCAGATATGTGGCTGAACCAGGTATGGAAATAGGGAATGTCTCAATACAGCATGTGTGGACTATAAACCAGATATGTGGCTGAGCCAGGTATGGAAATAAGGAATGCCTCAAAACAGCATGTGTGGACTATAAACCAGATATGTGGCTGAGCCAGGTATGGAAATAGGGAATGTCTCAAAACAGCATGTATGGACTATAAACCAGATATGTGGCTGAGCCAGGTATGGAAATAGGGAATGTCTCAAAACAGCATGTGTGAACTATAAACCAGATATGTGGCTGAGCCAGGTATGGAAATAGGGAATGTCTCAAAACAGCATGTCTGGACTATAAACCAGATATGTGGCTGAGCCAGGTATGGAAATAGGGAATGTCTCAAAACAGCATGTGTGGACTATAAACCAGATATGTGGCTGAGCCAGGTGTGGAAACAGGGAATGTCTCAAAACAGCATGTGTAGACTATAAACCGGATATGTGGCTGAGCCAGGTATGGAAATAGGGAAAACAAGGAAAGCTGGAGGTGGAATGCAGAAGTCCAGGAAGTTATCAAAAAAAGGAAGCAGTTCAGGAAAAAGTGGGATACTGAAGCATGGAGAGAATGGAATGCCCTAGATTACTGGAGAATAAGTATACTGGTGCCAGATTACAAGAAAACAGGGGACATCCACAAATGTGGGCACTACAGAGGTATCCATCTCCTTTCCCATTGCATGAAAGCTCTGGAGAGGGTGATTGATTTTTTTCTTCCTTCCTGCAAATTGTCATTACTAGCTCAGCCCTTGTGCCCTATCCACACTGAGTATTCCACCTACTCCATGCCCAACCCAGACTTATTCTGTTAATTGCTGGGGTCAATCATGGACCAAAGGCAACAGGGCTGGGCATGTCTGAGCTTCCATCCAGGGGGTCTAACTAGGGACTACTCTGTTTCTTCCCCTCTCCTTTGTAGCTTTTGGGGTATGGTCCAAGTAGGCATGTGGCACACTGCCCAGCCTCCACAGCAGCTCATCCAGGCCCACTGCTACCTATTCTTAACATGCTTTCTTTGGAGATGTCCCCAAACTCGACTAGGGATCATTTTCAAGAGACACCCATGTACTGCCCACCTCCTGGGATGGTCACACCCATCCCTGCCTGCAGCACTGTCGGTTACCTGAGATGCTAATTGAATCTGGGTCACCTGACTTGTAGTCAGGGCATTATCCCTCTACACCACTACTGTGGCTGCAGTAGGGTGACTGATAAATGAATAGGAAGATTAGTATAAAGTAAGATGTAAAATGATCAGCTTGGATTCAGATCAGGATGAAGCACAACTGACCCCAACATTTGCAATGAGACAGATGTTGGAGAAGAACCTAGAGGTGAGGCAAGAGTCCAACCGTGCATTCTTAGGCATGGAGAAAGCATGTGACAATGTCCCAAGAAAGCTGATTTGGGCAGTTCTGTGCTGGTTCTAAGTCCTGGAAACATTGGTAGAATTAGTGTAGGCTACATTGCAAGACCCCAATGACTAAGGTACAAAGAGTGTTTGGTCTCATGGAGGGGTTGCCAATGGGAGTGGATGTATATCAGGGTTCAGCTCAAAGCCCACTGCTGTTCATACTGGTGATGGACTACATTAGCAAACAGGATAGAGGGGACAGATCAACAAGGTTGCCGTATGCAGACAATGTGTCATTACAGGCAGACTCTGAACAAGAACTTCAGTCAAGAGTAGGCGAATGGAACGCAGAACTGAAGGCACATGGAATGAAGCTGAGTACAGATAAGACAGTTGTAATGCCATAAAATGAGGGAAATCAGAAGAAATTAAAAATTGAGATAGAAGGGAAAATAGTGAAACAGGTTAACAGCTTCAAGTATCTGGAAGGAGTGACTGAAGAGAAGAAAGGCATACATGCGGAGGTAAAGTCTAGATCAGAGGGGCTGCAGCCAACTGTCACAGTGTGTGAGGGGTAGTATATGACAGAAGAATGCCAACGAAGCTAAAAAGTAAGGGGTGCGACCAGTACTATTGTATGGTACAGATACCTGGGTAGTTAAGGCAGAGCAGTTGAGGAAGCTAGAGGTGATGGAAATAAAGTGCCAGAGATGGGTGTTAGTATGCACACTGTGAGACAGATAAAGAAATAAGGAAAGTAGAGCAGAAGTCCACATAGCTTCAATTGCAGAGAAGGTCAAAGATAACAGATTATGGTGGTTTGGGCACATGTGTAGATAATCTGGTGAAGAAAATGTTGACAGACAGGAAGAAGGCAAGTGGAAACAAAGGCATCCAGCAAAAAGGTGGAAAGATTGTCTGAGAGAATACCTGCGGCAGTCAGGCATGGCCATTGAAGATGGTTGTAGAGTGAAATTAACTGAGAGAGAGAGAGATGGTGGCAGTTAACACAACACCCTGAACTCTTGTAGAAAATGGGCAAAGGATGTTGTTGATGATGATGATTTTCCAAAGATGTGCTGTGGGTCAATTTGCATTCCTGTATGTTTCCCATAAGAGTAGGTGTGTGAGACTGAATTTGTAAATCCTGTAATGGGGTTGTACTCTACTCTTGATGAATTTCTCTTGTCATGCATCCAGTGAGTACCCGGAATAGGTGCTGCATCTCCCATGACCCTGAATTGGGCACCTGGTGAGTACCAGAATTGGTACAGCATCTCCCATGACCCTGTATTGGGCACCTAGTGAGTACCAGAATAGGTGTTGCCTCTCCCTTCACCTTGAATTGGGCACCCATTGAGTACCAGAATAGGTGCTGCCTCTTCCATGACCCTGAGCTGGGCATCTTGTGAGTACCAAAATAGGTGTTGCCTCTCCCATGACACTGAATTGAACACCCAATGAGTACCAGAATAGGTGTTGCCTCTCCAATGACTATGGATTGGGCACCCGATGAGTACCAGAATAATTTCTGCCTCTACCATGACCCTTAATTGGGCACCCGGTGAGTACCTGAATAATTGCAGCCTCTCCCATGACCCTTAATTGGGCACCCAGTGAGTACCAGAATAATTGCAGCCTCTTCCATGACCCTGAATTGGGCATCCAGTGAGAACCAAAACTGGTGCTGGAAAACAGCCATTAGAATGCCAGAATACAAGAGTGGCCCATCCAAAGGCCTGGTAACTGAAGCCCCATTGGTATTTCTTCCCATATATGTAAAACTATGGATAATATTATCCAAGACTTCAGTCTGGGCATTGAGAATCTGTTATCCCTGAACCTTCGTCAATTCAGCTGCTGTAAAGGCAGGTTCTGCTTCTTTAATGTTATTAGGAAATAAATCTGGAACCAAAGCAATAGGGTGCCACGTAATAAATCCACAGTAGTCACAGGAAGAGTTTAAAGAATTTAATTAAGCGCTTTTCGTCTGTGGTATTACACAGACTTCTTCAGACAATACATTAAATAAAACAGGCAGCTTAAATACTACAGGAGTACTGGTTCTTGAGGTCATTAACCAATCGTGTAAACTTTTAGTAAAATTGCAGTTTAAAGATGTATACACAAGAAAATTCCTAAATCAGACACATTATATGTAATAAAAGCTAGATTAAATAATACAAATTTAATTAAGGCATAAAACCATCGTTAATTAAATACCTATACTACCTAAAAAATGTTCATCAAACACAATAAGTCAGTGCAATATTGGTAGTTTAAAAACATAATTATCTAGCCAGGTTCTTAAGTTTAAGAAGGCTGCTAATAGAACAACCTTCATTAAGACCAGGTACAGCGTAGGCGTTTAATCTAATTTGCCAACGCAATTCTGATGCCTCTAAAAGTAAATGTAAAGGGGCTCCTCTGATAGTGTCATGTAGCTGTTCAATAACCATGTACTTAAACTGGTGGTCACTATACTGGATAATGTGCTTGGCAAGAGCATTTTCATCTTTAGCTTTACTGATGGCATACTGGTGTTCGTAGATCCGATCTCTTAATCTACGCTCAGTTTTGCCAACATAAAAACCTGTACATTTTTGACATAGAGCTAAGTAGACCACCATTTTAGAATTACAAGTACATCTGCATCGAATGTCATATCTAGTGTTGTTAATATCAAACCTATTTGTTTCAAAGATATGACGACATTGGTTACAGTTTTGGCATTTAAACATTCCGGGTATACGGGTGCTCCTCTGCTCAGGTTGTTCCAACAATCTTTTCATGTTTTTACCCCTTCTATAAGAAACCTCTGGCCTATCGCCCAGTTTGTTCAAAATTACATTGTTGGAACGAAACAGGTTCCAGTTCTTAATAATAATATCCATAATACACCTGCTGCTCGGGCAGTATGTAAGGATTAGTTTTGTTTTATTGTAATGTAGTGAGCTGGTTTCACTTGAAAGTTCTAACCTGGGTTCGAAAACAACTGTGGCACTAGTATTCAATATAGGTTTGTACATTCCACTTAACCTTTTGTTTGTAACTTCATTAACCAGGTTGTTCAATAGATTTAACGAGTAACCTCTATGTACAAACATGTTCTTAAGTGAGTTACACTCTTTAAGAAAATCATCATCCAAGCTAACCATTCGGCTGCTCGCACGAGCTGACCCTTAACAACTGACCTTTTTTGATAACTGGGGTGGCAACTACTAAAATGGAGGAATGAGTTGGAATATGTCGGCTTTCTGTATATGCTAGCCACGTATTTGTTAAGGAATACATTTTCACCAACCATACATCTAAATAAGCTATTGCCTCTGTGTTAAAAGTCGAAGTAAACTGAAGAAAATCAGTAGAATTATTGAATTGTTCAAGCAGTAACAGACTATCAGATTCCTCACCTTCTAGTAGGATGAAGATGTCATCTAGGTAACGGGTGTAGTACTTGATTTTAGACACTAGCATTGAATCATTATTCAATACATACTCCCTTTCCCAGTACGACATCACAATATTGGCCAAGCTGGCTCATAGGCGACCCCATGGCCACCCCTGTTTTTTGGAGATAAAAATTTTCTCCCAATAAAAAGAAGTTATTGAATAAAATCAAATCCAAAAGTTCAATCACAAGGGATATTTCATGGGGTGGGGCGCCTTTGCTGTTAAGGAAGAAGGCTACCCAGTCTAAAGCTGTCTGCAAGGGTATGCAAGTGTACAGATCCTTGACATCTATTGTCAAGAAATTATACTCTGTACAAAATGGAATTTTATTAATTTTTTCTAAAAAGGACCAAGAATCTTTACAGATTTGCTCTTCTTCCTTAAGATATTTTTGTAAAATTGTGTCGACCAGCTTGGCACAAGAATATGTAGGGGATCCACGCCCATCGACCAATGGGCGCATAGGTGGATTGACTAGGTCCTTATGTATCTTGGGGATACCAAAGATACACGGGTACCTAGGAAACAAGGTGGTAAGGTATTTGTGTTGACCTTGGTTGAGCCTACCTTCAAGTAACATTTCATCTAAAGAACTCTTAATCTTACGGTATGCACAGTTAACCTCAGATTTTGAACTGATCGTATATGCTTCATTTGTCAATAGATCTAACATTCTATCAAAGTAATCAATCTGGTCAAAAACTACAACCCCACCACCTTTGTCCGGTTTACAAATTCTCAAAGAATGTAACTTAACAAATTCTAATAAGGCCATTTCAGCCTTCGCTAAGTCATTGGTACCTGTATATGAATGTAAATTGCTATGTCTTAAGTCAAGTTCACAAGTGTTCTCAAATGCTTGCATTAACGGATGCAAGGGTGAGAACAAAACACTCAGGTAGAACATCAGAGCTGGAAACATTTGGTTCAAACAACAGGTTAAAGTTCAATTTACGAGCAAACAACTTAATATCAATAATGGTATTGACTAGATCAAAATTCTGTTGAGGTACATAGGTATAGCCCTTAGATAACAGGTCGGCTAGTTCATCAGGGATCATCACATCGGAATAGCTGAAGATGTTAAAATCACCTAATTGATTGGTGGAAATAACCGGTCCTATTCTTTGGTTAGTAAAATGTACCAAGGACTCAACCTCATCTGCCGGTGGATTGTTGGTTGTAGGCAACGCTAAAGTCACACCTGGAGCCTCAGTAACTGCATAAACCGAGCTCTCAGTAGTGTCAGAGTCTAAAGGTAGAGCCAGGTGGTAATTAGTCCTGGTATCTACTGCCTCTGAAAAGTCTGTTTCTGTGGCTTGCCTCTAGTAGGTTGCTGTAGGTTGTTCCTTTGCTTTGGGATTGCTCCCTGACGGTGAACATTGTAATAACCCTGTTGCTGACCCATAGTCGTGTTGTTGGAAACCTGATGTTGTCTCCGATTCATTAATCTCTCACTTCTTCTGACCCCTTGGTCAACTAATGCATCCCCAAAAGTATCAAGGTCCCTGATGTTGTCAGATACAACTTCACCACCACAGTCTGTGGTGGAAGGAGGGTTACCACTATCCACATTAGAGTGCCAAGTTTGTGAAGGCGCAGGGGGTGGGTAAGCAACCCCTGATTGATACGCCTTCAAATCCCGCTCCAATTTCTTAATTTTGTTAAACTTTAATTTAGTCAGGTACTGGTCGATGCTACTAAAGCATCTGTTGTAGTCATACTTGTACCTGCTAAACTCCTCATGAGTTTTGATAGCGTTATCCAACACCATAATTTCTTCATTAAGCTGTGTCACCCATAAGGAATAATGCTTGATCATTATTTTTAAAAGGTCCCGACCTTGTTGGTCGAATAAGTTAATCAGCTCTTTGTGAAAGTCTGAATTCAAAACTAACCCTGTCGGGTATTGAAAATGTCTTAAACCTTTAGGGATAACATTACAAGTTAAACATTCATTGAAATAAGATATTTCCAGTTTCAATTTTTTAAGTTTTAGCAAAAGTTTGACTGGGTAGCCTTCTTCCTTAACAGCAAAGGCGCCCCACCCCATGAAATATCCCTTGTGATTGAACTTTTGGATTTGATTTTATTCAATAACTTCTTTTTATTGGGAGAAAATTTTTATCTCCAAAAAACAGGGGTGGCCATGGGGTCACCTTGCGGAGCCAGCTTGGCCAATATTGTGATGTCGTACTGGGAAAGGGAGTATGTATTGAATAATGATTCAATGCTAGTGTCTAAAATCAAGTACTACACCCGTTACCTAGACGACATCTTCATCCTACTAGAAGGTGAGGAATCTGATAGTCTGTTACTGCTTGAACAATTCAATAATTCTACTGATTTTCTTCAGTTTACTTCGACTTTTAACACAGAGGCAATAGCTTATTTAGATGTATGGTTGGTGAAAAATGTATTCCTTAACAAATACGTGGCTAGCATATACAGAAAGCCGACATATTCCAACTCATTCCTCCATTTTAGTAGTTGCCACCCCAGTTATCAAAAAAGGTCAGTTGTTAAGGGTCAGCTCGTGCGAGCAGCCCGAATGGTTAGCTTGGATGATGATTTTCTTAAAGAGTGTAACTCACTTAAGAACATGTTTGTACATAGAGGTTACTCGTTAAATCTATTGAACAACCTGGTTAATGAAGTTACAAACAAAAGGTTAAGTGGAATGTACAAACCTATATTGAATACTAGTGCCACAGTTGTTTTCGAACCCAGGTTAGAACTTTCAAGTGAAACCAGCTCACTACATTACAATAAAACAAAACTAATCCTTACATACTGCCCGAGCAGCAGGTGTATTATGGATATTATTATTAAGAACTGGAACCTGTTTCGTTCCAACAATGTAATTTTGAACAAACTGGGCGATAGGCCAGAGGTTTCTTATAGAAGGGGTAAAACATGAAAAGATTGTTGGAACAACCTGAGCAGAGGAGCACCCGTATACCCGGAATGTTTAAATGCCAAAACTGTAACCAATGTCGTCATATCTTTGAAACAAATAGGTTTGATATTAACAACACTAGATATGACATTCGATGCAGATGTACTTGTAATTCTAAAATGGTGGTCTACTTAGCTCTATGTCAAAAATGTACAGGTTTTTATGTTGGCAAAACTGAGCGTAGATTAAGAGATCGGATCTACGAACACCAGTATGCCATCAGTAAAGCTAAAGATGAAAATGCTCTTGCCAAGCACATTATCCAGTATAGTGACCACCAGTTTAAGTACATGGTTATTGAACAGCTACATGACACTATCAGAGGAGCCCCTTTACATTTACTTTTAGAGGCATCAGAATTGCATTGGCAAATTAGATTAAACGCCTACGCTGTACCTGGTCTTAATGAAGGTTGTTCTATTAGCAGCCTTCTTAAACTTAAGAACCTGGCTAGATAATTATGTTTTTAAACTACCAATATTGCACTGACTTATTGTGTTTGATGAACATTTTTTAGGTAGTATAGGTATTTAATTAACGATGGTTTTATGCCTTAATTAAATTTGTATTATTTAATCTAGCTTTTATTACATATAATGTGTCTGATTTAGGAATTTTCTTGTGTATACATCTTTAAACTGCAATTTCACTAAAAGTTTACACGATTGGTTAATGACCTCAAGTACCAGTACTCCTGTAGTATTTAAGCTGCCTGTTTTATTTAATGTATTGTCTGAAGAAGTCTGTGTAATACCACAGACGAAAAGCGCTTAATTAAATTCTTTAAACTCTTCCTGTGACTACTGTGGATTTATTACGTGGCACCCTATTGCTTTGGTTCCAGATTTATTTCCTGGTTTGTGCTGTTTCATTTTATTGGTCTTTAATGTTATTAATTTCTTTCAAAAATTCACTGGAGCAGTGCATAGTGGTCATGACGTACATACAGCATATACAGGTCTAGCTAAGGCCTTTGTCACTATTCCCTGTGCAGTCGTTATTGACAGACTTGTAAATCCGAA
This sequence comes from Protopterus annectens, assembly GCF_019279795.1. NCBI lineage: Eukaryota > Metazoa > Chordata > Ceratodontiformes > Protopteridae > Protopterus > Protopterus annectens. Next base: position 1,196,476,876 of record NC_056737.1, read on the forward strand.
TATAAATACTCATGTTGTATGACGGACAGCAAACTGGATGTCTGACAGAACCCATGTGGTTAGAATTACAAGCACCACTACTAAAAGCAAAAATGGTACCAGTTGTGTACCACATAGTCAGTGTTGTGACCTCTCCTATTTCAGATCTTGTTCTTAGACCTTCAGGCCAACATTCCTGGCCTATGGTTAACTAAGCTTGCAGATGATTGCAAATTGGGTGTTGTAATATGATATTTCTCTGGCAATTGCTCCAACATGGTTTAGACCATGTTACAAACTGTTGCAAAAACAATGGTCACAAATTAAATGTGAAACGAATGTAGTATAATTAATTTTTGTAAACAAAATATTTTCCCATACAATCAGACGTTGTTAGAGATCTAGGTACTCCTGTTGATAATTCATTATCATTTGACCATTATGTCTCCACAGTAGTTCTGAAAGCCTTCACTCTGGCTCTTCTAATTTCCAAAGGCATCTCCACTAGATCCAAAGAGGACTTAATTCCCCATTGCATGTATCTCAACAGACCTATTACTGAATAAATTGGACATTTTGGTATTTGTCTGTACATATCACTCAGCATGAGAGGCTTCAGAGATTCATAGCTAAGAAGATTGATGGCCTCAAAAATCTTAGTTATCAAAATAGACTGACAACCCCTGCTCTGTACTCAGTTTTCTTATTTAATCTTTCATGGGGATTTGTGTTAAGGCTTTTGAGCCATAAAGATCCAATCTTTTTTGACCTCCCTCACAGAAGAGATGGTTCTCATATACCTTAAATCTTCATCAACAGATAAGTAGAACATGTTGGCATGATAGTTTCATTTCCAAATGTATCCCCCACCCCAGAACAAACTTCCACTCCATGTTAAGCAGAGTAGCACCCTCACTACCTTCAAGCCAAGCCTACATAATTGGACGGGCAGCCTCAGATTGTCCCCCATTTTATTCTGTGTTGCCCTCATTGAGGCTTGAAGGAAATTTGAATATGGTTTACTGTCCAGGCTTATAATGCTTGAAAGACTTATTGCCTAGTACTTACCCGTGAATCTATGAATGAATGAATGAATGAATGAATGAATGAATGAAAATAGATGACTTTAGGGGCTACACATAACTGCCCAGCATATCAACTGCATGAGTCACAGCAGTACTTGATTATAAAGGTGTGAAGCTTTATGGGGAAACAGTGTAACACCAGATGCATCAAACCACACCCTAGAAACTACTGGCAACCTTAAACTGACCAATGGGAGCACACACAGCATGACAACAGGGAACCAGGAAATCTCTGAGATAAGGACATCCCAAGTTACATCTAGGCAGAAATACAAGTTGCCAAATAAAGAGTACAATAGGAAAATATAGAAACAGGATGAACCAACCACTGAGCATATAAGTATTAAGATGAAAATGAGGAATATGAAGCATTTACTGCTATAGTTATAAGTAATCAGGTTCCTTGTTAAGTGACCCAAGATAAAACACATTGCAGTTATTGAGACCTAAAGATATCAAACACTGGAGAATTACAAGATGCTTAGGAGAAATTAGGTGCTTCACTGTGTGATGTGTCTCACATGATAGGAGGAGGATTTAAACATAGTGACCATACCTCAGATTCGGTCCTGATGTATCAGTTGATCACTGAGATAACACCAAGCCAACAGACTTCTTAAACAACTGACAACCAATTACTCCCATAGATAACACAAGAGGGCAAAAGAAGACATGTACCCTCTCTAAGAGTGGTATGAACAGCTAAAACTTCAATCCAACACATTCTAAGCTGCAACTGATCACTTTTCAATGGAAGATGAAAAGCATCAGGATCATCTTCAGTGGAAACGATGATGGATAGGATTTCCCAAGAGATGTAGAAGCAAAGCTATATATCATCTGCATGGCTGTGATAGCTCAGATGTTTCCTCCAATAAATGATGACTGATAGGATTTCCCAAGAGATGTAGAAGTAAAGCTATATATCATCTGCATGGCAGTGATGGCTCAGATATTTCCTTCAATAAATGATGATTGATAGGATTTCCTTAGAGATGCAGAAGTAAAGCTATATATCATCTGCATGGCGGTGATACCTCAGATGTTTCCTCCAATAAATGATGACTGATAGGATTTCCTTAGAGATGTAGAAGCAAAGCTATATATCATCTGCATAGCTGTGATAGCTCAGATATTTCCTCCAATAAGTGATGACTGATAGCTTTACTTCTACATCTCTAGGGAATTCCTATCAGTCAACATTTATTGGAGGAAATGTCTGAGCTATCACCACCATGCAGATGATACATAGGATGTCCCAAGAGCTGTAGAAGTAAAGCTATCAGTCCTCAGTTATTGGAGGAAACGTCTGAGCATCACCGCCATGCAGATGATACATAAGATTCCTTAGAGATGTAGAAGTAAAGCTATGTATCATCTGCATGGCAGTGATAGCTCAGATGTTTCCTCCAATAAATGATGATGGATAGGATTTCCCAAGAGATGTAGAAGTAAAGCTATATATCATCTGCATGGCAGTGATAGCTCAGATGTTTCCTCCAATAAATGATGACTGATAGGATTTCCTTAGAGATGTAGAAGTAAAGCTATATATCATCTGCATGGCAGTGATAGCACAGATGTTTCCTCCAATAAATGATGACTGATAGGATTTCTTTAGAGATGTAGAAGTAAAGCTATATATCATCTGATTGCGGTTATAGCTCAGACATTTCCTCCAATAAATGATGACTGATAGGTTTTCCCCAAGAGCTGCAGAAGTAAAGCTATATATAATCTGCATGGCAGTGATAGCTCAGATGTTTCCTCCAATAAATGATGACTGATAGGTCTCCTTAGAGATGTAGAAGTAAAGCTATATATCATCTGAATGGCAGTGGTAGCTCAGACGTTTCCTCCAATAAATGATGACTGATAGCTTTACTTCTACAGCTCTTGGGAAAACCTATGTATCATCTGCGTGGCGGAGATAGCTCAGATGTTTCTTCCAATAAATGATGACTGATAGGTTTATTTATTTTATTTATTTATTTGTTTATATTTGTTGACCAGGAGTGTCCGACTGGACGTAAGTCCATTTTCAGCACATGCCCGGGCAGAAAAGCTCCACAGTTAAAATAAACAGACAGCAGTTATATCGGATTACATAGCGATTAACAATTTACATAGCAATTACTTACAACATATTTACAGATGAAAAACATAGTGCATCAGTAGACAACTAGAATCTTTATCTGTGAAGTACATAACAGACATTAACAAATGTTAAAATAAGAAGTTCCTGCTGTATAAGTACTAGGATTATGAGCATCTGAGCTTGCTATAATCAAGGTAGTTAGTGGAGTGGAAAGAAAGGTAGTGGTTGGATGGGGTGGGTGATATTAGAGTGGGAGTTGTAAGGGCATAGCCAGCATGTTTTTAGGTGCGCTTTTAGTAAAGTTTTGAAGTGGGTGCATGATGGTACGGAGGTAATTGTGGGTGGAAGGGAGTTCCATAATTTTGCTATGGTGTAAGAGAATAGTGCTTCACCAGCAGAGTTATTGGCTTTAGTGATCTGCAAGTGATTTTTTTTGCTGGATCTTAGTGGTCTGGTGGTGCGATAGGGTTGGAGTAGATTCTGGAGGGATGGGACATTTAGTGGATGGTTTACTAGTTTGTGGGCGAGTGAGAGTTGATACCATTGAAGGAGGTGAGGGAGTTCAAGCCAGCCCAGTTCAGCAAGTGAGACAGTGATGACTATGGTAGGATGCCCCTGTGGCGAATTTGGCAATTTTGTTGTAGCAGGTCTCTAGCTTGTTTAGATTGCATTGCCTTAGGTTGGTATATATATTGGAGAGGCATAAAGTAGGGTGGAGATAAGGTGGGAATTTGCTATTGAAATCTTTGCTGCTTTGGTGAGAAGATGCTTATTTCTGTATAACGCTCCTAGTTTTTTGTGGACTTTTTTTATGGTCATGGATATGTGAATGTCAAATTTTAGTTTATTGTCTATTTCCACTCCTAGCAATTTGGTGTGTTCAGTTGGGTATATAGTGATGTTGTCTTTTGCTGTGATGTTAAAGTGAAAGATGTTTTGAATATGTTTGGTGGGTTGGAAGATGAGTAGTTTAGTTTTGTTTGGGTTGAGTATTAATTGGGCATCAGATAACCAAGTTTCAACAGAGGAAAAGGCTTCCTGTGTGACTTTTTGCAGTTTGGGTAGGGACTGGGCTGAGCAGATGATGGTTGAGTCATCTGCGTATTGTATGAGTGTGCCATGTGTGGTGGCAGAGGCTAGATTATTTGTGAAAACAGAGAAGAGTAGGGGTCCAAGGATGGATCCTTGGGGAACCCCTATGGAGACAGGTAGTTGGGAAGATATGTCATTCTGCCATACAATGGATTGTTGGCGATCAGACAGGTAACTCTGAAACCAGTTGGTGACTGATTGTGAGAAGGATAGGTTATTGAGGATAGAGATAAGTTGTTTGTGTGGGACCATGTCAAATGCTTTAGATAGGTCTAGGAAAGTAGCAGAGGAGAGATAGCCATTGTTTGTATGCTGAAGGATAGTGTTAGTAAAGGAGAGTAAGGCAGTGGTGGTGCTATGGTTTGGTCGGAAACCATGCTGAGTATTGGAAAGGAGGTTGTTAGTAAGGAGGTAGTCTGAGACCTGAGAGTGTATGCATCTCTCTAGTATTTTGGAGAGTGGAGAGAGAATAGCTATGGGGAGGTAATTGGTTAGTTCTGTGGAGGGTCCGCCTTTGTGGTGGGGAATTATATGTGATACTTTCCACAGTGTGGGAACATAACTTTCTGACAGAGATCGGTTAATCAAGATGGATACTGGGTAGGCCAGAGCATCAGCTGCGATTTGTAGGTATTCACTTGGGAGGTTGTCTGCTGCTAATTTGGTGGGTTTAAGTTTAGTTAAGAGTTTTTTTATGTTTCCTTACAGATTTCCTTACAGATGTAGAAGTAAAGCTATAAATCATCTGCATGGTGGTGATAGCTCAGTTGTTTCCTCCAATAAATGATGACTGATAGGATTTCCCTAGAGATGTAGAAGTAAAGCTACATATCGTCTGCATGGCACTGATAGCTCAGACGTCTCCTACAATAAATGATGATGGATAGGATTTCCCAAGAGATGTAGAAGTAAAGCTATATATCATCTGCATGGCGGTGATGCTCAGACATTTCCTCCAATAAATGATGATTGATAGGATTTCCTATGATATGTAGAAGTAAAGCTATATATCATCTGCATGGCACTGATAGCTCAGATGTTTCCTCCAATAAATGATGACTGATAGGTTTTCCCCAAAAGATGTAGAAGGAAAGCTGTATATCATCTGCATGGCAGTGATAGCTCAGACGTTTCCTCCAATAAAGGCTTCTAGTGGCAACATAAGCAAAATGCATAATAAGGGATTTACAATGGAACCTTGTGAGACTCCCAAGTCCATTGGGTAATAAGATGATGGATTAATATCTGTTACTACTTTGGAGCTATCCAGACTTGTAAATGGCAAACCGATCCAAAAATGATATTGGAAAAACTGCATTCAAGAGTGAAGCGATTTCATTATGTCCGATGAAGAAACATCAATAAGATTCAGAACCGAAAAGCAACTCGATCTCTCAATGTAAGGAGCTAATTTACTTCCATAATGAGATGTCTTGGAGACCCATATAACCAGGTCAAGATCTGTACAAAATGTTGCATCTATGTTCTGTGAAGGTTTGTTATGAAAAAGCTGAAAGAAGGGAGTCAACTGGGAATCCAGTTAGGTTGCAGGGGGGAGTGAGACAAATTACAATGGGTTAGGCCCTGGTAAAGCAGCAAATTGCTCTTGGCATATGGAATATTAATCATTGTTGAGAAAGGAGCCAGACTGTCTGTGGGAAGGTGAAAAGTACCAACTACATACAGCTGGCTTTACTTTCACTGGTTCTTGAGCACATTCCTAGCTATGAAAGTGATGTATCTTCCATGACAGAGATGCTGTTTCAGAAGAGACCTAGGCAGGGATTGAGATGTCACTCACCTGGTCAGGATAAAACAGACGAAGAGGCTGGGTGTTCATTTAAGCAGCTTTAATACATACAAACACATCTGGATGGAGGATTGGTAACATAAACTTAAATGAACTAATAAACAAACTGACTATTTCGCTCATACAGGCTAACACTCTGGCTGTTCACTCAAGCTGGCATGGCTGCCTGCACATGATCTGCATGTGCCCACTAACTGGAATGCTTCTTAAAGATACAAACACACACTCTGATACGCACAACCCCCTGCCTGGATGAATGACAGTTTGTTTTAAGGTAGGAAAAGAGACAGTTATCCCAATGCAGCTGTAAGTTGCAGAAAGGAAAACTGGTGTTTATGCATATGGCTGTATCAACTATTTGGGCTATTTGGTATTTGAACACCGTGTAAATGGAGCTACACAGGTATGACTGGGAAGAACAATTTCCATGATCTATATCTGAATAGGGAACTAATATCAGACTTCTGCTTCAGTTATGGATTGTCCATAATGAACCCCTTTGGACACAAGGCTTCTCATAAGTGTACGTGCTATCAAAGCACTCTGTGCTAAAGGTACATGGCTGACTTTATAATCATGTCAGCGGAATTAAGGCCATATGATTTGACCATTCAGATCAAAACATGCATTTTTATTTATGTCATTAGTCCTGAGGTCATGCATTCTAGGAAGTCAAATCAAGAAAGATGCTGTAATGAGCAAATGACCACTGCTTTGACATGAGGTATGTCAGATCATGGTCAGAGTGTCAGCTCCACAGACATGTGAGATAAAATATGTAGAGAGGGTGTCATCAGTATGCCTAGGAGGTGCTTCATCTTAGGATGAGTTCAACCTCCACCTTCAAAGGAGCTTTTCTGGTATACTGGATGAGGCTAAAGAGGCAGAGTTTCATTAGAGCCTTTTCAAGATCTTCATTGTTGTGATGACAGAATGGATCTGTGGCTGAAAGGCAGGTGGTATTGTTATGACAATCCTAGGACCACTTTGTGGACACTACACGTGAAGAGAGTTTTAAAGGTGAAGAAACAGACATCTGTGCATTGATAGATGGGTTGGGGTTTCCAAATTTGGCTAACAGATACCTGCTTATTGTAAACCTGTAAAAAATCAACATAGTCATGCAGGACATACTTGTTATGGCTCAGTATAATATCTGAGAGAGATCTGTGCATGGATTATGAATGCATTTACTCTTTGGTTTTATACTGTGGGTTTGTCTTACCCTGCCTACTTTAGCATACACCAAAAAACAAAATATTATTATGAACAGTTGGAGTTAAGGCAGCAAATTCTTTAAGTACTACAGTATGAAAAAGGATTTCTGCACTGCTTATATTTGTATGCACATGTAAGTAGCTTTTGACTCAGTAGCTCCACACCAAAATATTACAATGTGTGCCTCTGCCTAGTTTAAGTTACACATTCTCTTATAGGTTCATAGATTAGTACTAAGCTAACTGCTCTTGTGAGCCATTTTAAGCCTAGCCAATTATCCCTTGTGAGACTCAAACCCTGCACCTTGTGTTTGTAAGGCAAACACCTTAACCATTAGGCCACCCTCCCAACCCCCTTGTCAACATATCTTGCCAACAGTCTGATTTTCATTTAAATCTCATTGACTGTGCATCTTCAGACTTCACTGTATATATTATTTCTCTCTTCAGAACTGTTTGCTTTCGGTGTTCTTTTCTGTAATTGCTGTTTAACAACATGCAGATTCCTTTAAAACACAATTTGTTTCTGTTTATGCACAAGAAAGATACTTAGTATCCACTAAATCCAAATCTGCTGGCTCAAAGTGGGCAAGACAAATATTTCCAGCAAGATGCGGATATGGCTTCTGGTGCCTGCAAGTGCAGGATATCCTTCAGAAAATTTTAACTGCTGACATCACTGCAAGCTGTAGGACTACTGGAATGCAAACTGATACTAAGGAAATGTGATTTAATACAAGAGAGCACTATACTGGCTTAATAGAGTTTAGTGAAATGGTCTACAGGCTTCAGAAATTAAAAGCTTGGGGGATGCAGACATTTTGGATCATCTCTAAGCTATAAATGACATGTTGAGACTTTGTATTGTGAGTATTTCCTATTAAGGTTTAAAGCAGGAGAAAACATAAAACAATTATAGTCATCATCTGCCGAATAAATTAAATACAATCTCTTTATAGCTTATTGTGGCAGTAATGGCTCCTAACAGGTATGGCCAAAGGTATGCAGTATACCCAACTCTTCCATTCTATGTGGTCCTTTCTTCTGCTGGTAGTAAGCATGTAGCAATAATGTTTAACCACAAAATAAGATTGATAACTGCAAATAATAATTTCAGCAATGTTATATACACCTGTATCAGCATACATGAAAGGAATACATTTCAATAAAAGCAAATCTAACCATGTGTATTAAACACTGAGAGGAAGATGAATGTAATTTTGAGGCTAAGGTCATGATTAACTCTCCAAGCATTTGTTTGGTCCAGTCCTTGCTTTACAACTGAGTAACAACATGTGATGTGATAATCAACAAACTTGATAAGACATATTCCTTTGATATAAGCTTTAATGTTATACACATATTTACCTAACAGCAGAGGCTCTAGGACAGAGCCCCAGGGGATGAAACTGGTGACGTTTTTCTGTCTAGGGCAAATACCCATGACTTTCATTTTATAGGTTCTGTCAGACAGACAAGTATGTATCCAGTGAATTATGTAGGGATTAATGTTACATTGGAAGAGCCTGTCAATAATCCTAACATGGATGACAGTGTTGTAGGCCCTGGCTAGGTCCACATAAGCAATGGAGACTATATCAGGCTTATCAGTAACCTCAGTAACCTTTTCAAAGAACTCAGCCAAGTTGGGAAGACATGATCTGCCTTTTACAAAGTTAAACTGGTGAGTAACCAAGGAATATAAGATCATCGATAATTTTTTATTTGTTGCGGTAGATTGTGGTTCATAGCCTTGCAAATAATACTAGTAAGTCTAAAGTGTCTCTAATTCCCTGGGTCAGTAAAAGGACCAAGGGCACCACAACAGATGTTCTCCACATCTCAGGGATGGAACTGGAGAAGATGTGCAGGCTGAGGTCAGTAAAGGGACCAAGGACACTACAACCGAGGTTGTCCACATCTCGGAGATGGAACCAGAGAAGACACTCAGGCTGAGGTCAGCAAAGGGACCAAGGACACCACAGCAGAGGTTATCCATGTCTCAAGGATGGAACCAGAGAAGACACTCTGGCTGAAGAGCTGATGGAAAACTTTTGCTGGAAAGGCGTTGATGCTTCTCAGCAGATCTCCAGAGATTTTGTCAGGATCCACAGCCCTGGTGTATGTATTAATGGAAAGTGCAAAGCAGACTTAGCCCAGATTGATTCCAGGAGGAGAAGTATGGGGTGACAGAGGACAAACAGGAGCGTGGATGGGCTGAAGGTGGAAGTGAATTTGTCTGCAACAATATTAACAATGTCCCTGGGATTAGAGAAAGTGGTATCATTACGGTTAAATTTGGTACAAAATTGCTGGTTAACCTTCATAATACCACTAAAGAAGGACTTATACTTATGATTTGAATTAGTCGCAACCTCAAGTTCATAGTCATCCTTGCATTTCCTAATAGTAAGTTTCAGGGATTGATTTAACAGCATTAAATTGCTATATTGCAATGAAGTGGACATCTTTCAGAGATCGTTAGGAGCTAATCCTTTTTCTTATACGGTTTGTTGATGTGGTGGTCCTTCATATGGTTTTAGTTATAAACATGCCATTATGTTTATGTCAGACTGGCAGAGATGCCACAATACATCTAAATGGGGTTAAATCAGAGAGCAGTCAGCTGCGTTGGGTACAGGGTTTTCTGGGGAGCTATACCATTCATGGTTATCAGTAACATCTGTATGTAGGAAGTAAATAGTCTGTGAGTAATTCCTGAATAAAAAAGCATTATTAGGGGGTCAAGATGCATGAACATCGATTTGACACCACTTCAGAAAACAATATTTATTTTTCAAAAATAGTTATTTTTTTAATAAACCTTTGTATCAGATTAATGAGACTTCCCATGTAAGCTATTTTTTGCAAGATACAGGAGGAGAGGTTACAGGTAACTAACATTATGGGCAGACATATTCTAGGCTACATGCAGTAGCATCTGCTTGAGATGGTGGTAGAATACATCACCAGAAAGAAAATCTACTAAGATGTCTTCACTGCAGTCCAAATGTTTATTTTAAAACAAATGTTGACACAAGTTCAAAATACAGTAACAATAGGATCATAAGCGCTTTCATTCCATAGTTTAGTTGTAAGGAACTTCATCAGATTTCTCATGAAGTTCCTTGCAACTAAACTTGTTTCAACATTCAGAACAAACACAAATATCAACCCTTTCTGGTAAAGAAGTCCCAGTAAAGAAAACCAAAAAATTAATCCAGCAAAATAGAGGGACTCCAAAACGTAATAAAGAAAACCCCAAAATTAATCCAAGTGCTTATGGTGTCAACAATAATTTTTTTTTTATTGAAACTAGCAATTTTGGAGTCCCTCTATCTTGCTGGATTAATTTTTTTGTTTCAACATTAAATAAACATTCTGACTGCAGTGAAGACATATTGATGGCTTTTCTGGTAACGTTTTAATCCTGGTGTTTCGTTTTTGCCTTAGTGAGATGGTGGTAGCTCAGGTGGATATAAAAATCCCACATCATGTCACAAAAAGAGTACAGGAAGTTCCCTAATGCCTTGGCCAAATTACACCTAGAAGTGTAAGTACCATCCCTGGCCTCCCCTAGAATGAGGTCACTATCCTAGTAGTACTAACCTTGTCAGCAAAGGATAGACTGAGAGACAGATAGACAGATATTAACATTTCACAACAGGTATCCAAAGACTGTTTTCATACTCTGAGACAAAGTTTTAATTACAGAGACATTTTATTTATGTCCTTAGTTATCGTTCATTAACCAGGTAAGTGGGTTTGACTTTTTTTCAAGCATGACCCAAGCAGTAAGGTCAAGACTAAATAAGGCATATTTATTTCTAAGCCAGGTATCTATATCTATATATATCTATATCTGTGTCTCTATGTTTATATATAACTTTTATATACACATACATATATAGATAGATATACATGCACACATATATACATACATGTGCATCTGTGTATGTGTGTATATATATATATATATATATATATATATATATATATATATATATATATATATAGTCATATAAACCTACATGGTTTTACTCAATCCATTACCACTACAACAAGGCTTAATAAACCAAATAAGAAACAGAGTATCTTAGACTGGATACTCATAAACAAAGTCAATGTCTCATACAAAGTAGGAACTATGCCTGATGACCTCAGTGACCACTGCCTAACCTATATCTCTAGAGAAAAGACTGACTATCAAAACCTCCCTAACATTAGAATAATACGCTGTACCAAACACTTTAAAACTGACCTATTTCAAAATGATCTCAAAACATGCAACTGGAACCTCTTGAAATCACTTCCACTTAATGAAGCAGTATCATTCTTCAACTCGACCTTCCTTTCCATTTTGGATAAACATGCCCCTGAACACTCTATTAAAATGAAGTCCAACATAGCCCCATGGCTCTCAAAGGAAACAAAGAAATTAATTCATACTAAAAATAAAATTTGGGCCAAATGGAGATACCACAGAATCAGCTCTGATTTTCTTCATTTTTGCCAACTTAGGAATCTTACAAAAAAAGCTATAATCTCTGACAAAAAAAACTACTACTGTGAACTTCAAGAAACCTATTTCAATAAACCCAAACAATGTTGGTCTTCTATCAACAAACTCCTTTCACCTGGAACGGCAAAAACTCCCTCCCCTCTAAACGCAGACCCAGATACCCCTAACCATACTGCAAACGCTTTTAATTCCTTTTTTATAGAAACCATTCAATCTCTTGCTAGACAACTGAACACCAATAACTTTTACCCTCCAAATAATCTGACTCCCCCCACAACTTCACTCTTCATCCTATCTCTACCTCTTTCATCTACAAGCTTATTCTCAAACTGAAACCCTGCACCCCCTCTGCTAACAAACTCCCTTCTCTCTTTCTTCAAAAGGCTGCTAAACAGATTGCATACCCAATATCTATACTCATAAATAGGACTATCCAATAGGGAACCATACCAGATATATGGAAAGTCTGTCACATTATCCCACTACACAAAGGCGGTAACTCTATTGATTACACTAACTTTAGACCTATTGCTCTTCTCTCACCTCTAGCTAAGATAATGGAGAAATGTATCCATCAGCAACTTGTACAGTATCTCTCTTTACACAACATTATAGCCAACTGTCAACATGGCTTTAGACCCCACCATAGCACCTCCACTGCCCTCCTTTCCTTTGTTGATACCATCAACAACTATCGTAACTCCAATCTTTTCTCCTCTGCTCTATTCATTGACCTCTCTAAAGCTTTTGACATGGTGAACCACTCTTCCCTTATTAACATCCTTGAATCCCTCTCATTTGATAACCTGGCTATTAAATGGTTTACTTCTTATCTAAGCAACAGACATCAAGCCGTTCTTTGGGACAATCATATCTCTTCATTATTACCTGTTTCTATTGGAGTCCCACAGGGCTCCATTCTTGTGCCACTTCTCTTCTCCCTTTACATAAACGATCTTAACACTGTAATCCCTCAAGCTACCTGCATCCAATATGCTGACGACTCCACTATTATTTGTTCAGCATCTACCTCTTCAGAGCTACTCTCTCTAACTCAAACTACCTTCAACACTGTAGAAACTTGGTTTACTAGACGGTACCTCCTCCTCAATGCTAAAAAAACTAAACTTCTCCTTTTCACTCCTACCACTCGAGCCTCCCCATTAAACTTCAACATCTTGTCAAATGACACCACTGTCATCTCTCCTGACTTGACAACTAAACTGCTAGGAATAACCATTGATAACAATCTCACTTTTGATCAACACATCAATAACATCATCAAAACAGTTAACAAAAAAATAGGATCATTATACCGTATTAAACCATTTCTTACACCTTCTACCAGAGCTACTATCGCCCACTCCCATCTGATATCTACTCTCTTTTAAGCCTCACCTATTTTCACTAACCTTAAGAAGGCTAACCTAAATAAACTAGCAACTTGTTACAATAGCATTGCCCGGTTTGCCACCGGTAACCCTTTCAGAACACATCACTGTCATAACCTAAAACTCCTAGGCTGGCTTGAGCTACAAAACTGTCTTATGATCTCACAACTTACTATTGCCCACAAGATACTTTACCAACCTGATAACACCCCTATACTTTCTCAACTTTTAATCCCTTATAACAATCTTACCTCCCTTCGATCGTCTTCTAAACTCATGACCAAATCTGTAAAATCTCATAACTTAGCTGGTGATTCTCTGTTCACTAATACTGTAGGTAGGACATGGAATCTGTTACCCACAGATATCACTCTAATCTCCTCCTTACCACTCTTCAAACAAAAAATCAAACTGTACTTTCAAAATCACTGGCTTTGTTCCTGTAGGACTCCTGACTAACCTTCTTCATTCCCCCCTACTCTACTTTAACTATATACTGTGCTTATTAGCTACACATATACTTACTTTTTTTTCTTGCCCTGTTGCTCTCCTCTTATGCTCCTACTCACTCCTCTTTTTCTCTCCCCTGCCCTCTTTTCCATCTTCTTACTTCTTCTCCTTTCTAGACTATTGTATCTCACTCTTCTCCTCTCTTGTATTACTACTTTAATCCCTTCTAATCTCTTGTTATACTTCTTTCTCTCCGACGGATTATTGAAACTAATTGCTAATCTTTAGCATTTTAATTGTGATGCTTCTACTGACCTAGTATATTTTTTGTGTGTGCCTTAGGTATTTGTTGTTCTTATTACTAAATGTATATTCTTATTGTACTTAAATTTTTTATTAATATGTCTCTTTGTATTGATTTATATGTGGAGCTTTTCTCCCCGGGCCTCTACTGAAAATGGACATATATCCAGCTAGACTAGCCTGGTTAACAAATGTAAAATAAAATAAAATAAAATAAAATAAATATATATATATATATATATATATATATATATATATATATATATATATATATATATATATATCGGGTCTGTACTATTGAGCAAACGGCCATTTCACCGAAAGTGAAATGGCAAAGCACAATTTTGTGAAAGTGCTTTTCACAGAAAAAGCACTTTGCGAAAGTGTGGTTAAAGAAGAGTGGAAATGTGGGGAGATGGCTGTTGCTTATAATCGTAGCACAGTGGGGATAAGGAAATATTCCCTTTTCCCCACTGTAGTGCGATCTCAGAGTGAGACTATAAAAGTAGGGGGTGTGGCGGGTGCAGAGTGGCTTGCCTCCATGTGCAAACATGAGTTCTGTGTGTTTTTTTTTATTTTGTTATTTTTTAGATTTTTTTTAGCACACATCATCAAAAGTGCTTTTTTGGTGAAAAACACTTTCGCTAACGTGTGTTGAGAAAATGTGGTTTTGGTTGTTTGAGCTTTCGCTCAATAGTACAAGATCCATATGTGTATGTATATATATATATATATATATATATATATATATATATATATATATAGAGAGAGAGAGAGAGAGCTAGAGATAGAGATAGCTATAGTAGAGATATCTATTTATAGCTATCTATATCTATATCTATCTGTCTAGCTTGTGATGTTCCCGCGTCTGGTCCAGTAATCAAGGATCCTGAATCCTCATCACTGACACCAGTGATTGACATTCACTTGCAACAAAAATAGATACACACAGTATTTCTAGATGCAGTTGTCTTCATGTAGCACAGTTTCCCTTAAGAGCACACAGGGAACACACTCAGTCCAGGGGCGGGGTTTCCCTTTTTCTCACTCTCCAGGCCCACATTAAGAATCCCCACTGGCACAGCTGTAGACTCCCCATTTGCACAGCTGTAGAGCTGAGTCCTCGGCCGAGTGTCCAAGCTAAGTCCTCCTCCACTCTCTCTGTGAAACCAGTGCTCTGTGTCTCTGCTCCAAGTAGTTGACAAACACACTGTTTGTGATTTCATTTTCATACACACACACACACACACACACACACACACACACACACACACACACACACACACACACACACACACACATTCCTGGGAAAGGCTGGCACAGTATTACTAGCTGTGCCCCTCTGCCCAGATTATAAAGTAGTTACTGCCACCAGACACTCCAAAGCCATCTACTCTAAGGCTCTTACAAAGTTACCCAATTATACTGAGTGAGTGAAATTAATACTAATACAAATGTTTGTGTTTGACTAATGCAATAAGGCTTTCAGGAGTGGCCATGGTGTCACCAAATGAATAAGTGCTCTCAAAGGTTAAAACATTCTCTTAAAGACCAGCCAGAATGAAAAGTTTAAATATATTTAATAATAAATAATAAAAGAACATAAAAGTATAAATATCTATTTACAATAAACACCAGCGTTTCAGCACAGGAAATTTTAAACTAACACAGATGAATAGATTCACACAGATGCATGCAGAGTATAAACTATCACAACTGCTTGCTATATTATAGCAAGCATTTTGGTACAGTTTAAATGTAAAAAAAACATTTTTTAATTAAAACCTGAATACTATAGCTCTCTGTGTAGAGTAAAAGCGGAAGCATGTAGCAAACAGTTTGCTACAATATAAACATAAAAAACAGCATTTTTTAAAAATGGAATCCTGAGTTGTCTAGCTCCTGCCCAGGTGAATATGAACTTTCAGGCTTAAATAACCCACAGTTTGAATTCATTGGTTTAGAAATTAACAAATCATATTTCAAACATGCCAAAGTTTTTTTAAAATGTCAACAGTTCATACTTCTGCACTTTTGCATTATAATTTTTATTAATAATGTGATATTTTTATATGTACATTGCAATGGTATACATGTTTAATGCTGGATTTATTTATTTGTTTCATTATTCATGAGATTTGGCATGTTTGAAATATGATTTGTTAATTTCTAAACCAATGAATTCAAACTGTGGGTTATTTAAGCCTGAAAGTTCATATTTTAATTGTTCTGACGAAGTCATACTGTTTGATGAAAGCGCTTAACTATTTGTGTATCTTGTATTAATAAATCGTATCTGTGGACTCGCAATGTTGTGCTACTACTTGTTACTTGGTTATACTTTAGCACTTCAACACCATTTGGTTGGATTTTGAAACTAAACAGTGCTAGTGACCATGAGGTAGCCCCCAAAGCTTATTCCATTAACACCCGTGGCAATCATTTACTTGCCTACTTCAGCCTCTCTAGCTTGTCCTCTGCTTTGTCTATTAGTAGGTGCCCTTGCCTCAACATAACTACCTTTATTTTTCTTTTCTCCTGCACCTCAGTCACTGAGTTACAGAACCCTGACCCACCAATGTATGACACTGATTGCAGTCCTGTTGGATGGACTTTAGACCCATGACAGCACAACCACACTGAGGTGACTGTGGCTAAAGCACTGGTAGAGCTTAACACTAAAGGGTTGAAAAGTTAAGGCTCAACAATATTGTCCTGGATTGCAATTTGTTTGTCTGTACAGCCACAATGTAAGAGTGTGATCAGTTAACAAGATAAGCTCCCTGACCAACAAACACTATATTAGGTTGCTAAGGGACAACTAAACTGCAAGGCACTCTCTTTCAATCACTGTATAGCATTTCTCAGCATTCTGTACTTCCTGTTATGTAAAATTAGGATGTTCATCCCCCTGTACAACTTGAGATAAAACTAGATTTATGCCTTCATCTAAGGCATATGTGTGTATCAATAAATGCATGGAGAACATTGGAGTTATTAAACAATGTCATTGTCAAGCTTCAAAGGCTTCTGAATTTATAAAATCCAGTTAACATAAAGGCATCACTGCTCAGTCTTGGGAGCCTCCATCTAAAGACATCATTACTTGCATGCATTGCATATCCTGGAACTGATCAGTGTTGGGAGCCTCATCCTAAAGCCTTTGTTACCTGCAGGCATTGCTTATCCTGGAACTGCTCAGTGTTGGGACCCTCAACCTAAAGACTTCATTACCTGCAGGCATTGCTTATCCTGAAACTGCTCAATGTTGGGAGTCTCAACCTAAAGACTTCATTACCTGCAGGCATTACTTATCCTGGAACTGCTCAGGGTTGGAACCATCAACCTAAAGACTTCATTACCTGCAGGCATTGCTTATCCTGGAACTGCTCAATGTTGGGAATCTCAACCTAAAGACTTCATTAGCTGCAGGCATTGCTTATCCTGGAACTGCTCAGTGTTGGGAGCCTCATCCTAAAGACGTCATTACCTGCAGGTATTGCTTATCCTGGAACTGCTCAGCATTGGGAGCCTCAGCCTAAAGACTTCATCACCTGCAGGCATTGTTTATCCTGGAACTGCTCAATGTTGGGAGCCTCAACCTAAAGACTTAATTACCTGCAGGCATTGCTTATCCTGGAACTGCTCAGTGTTGGGAGCCTCAACCTAAAGACTTCATTACCTGCAGGCATTGCTTATCCTGGAACTGCTCAATGTTGGGAGTCTCAACCTAAAGCCTTTATTACCTGCAGGCATTGCTTATCCTGGAACTGCTCAGTGTTGGGACCCTCATCCTAAAGACTTCATTACCTGAAGGCATTGCATATCCTGGAACTGCTCAATGTTGGGAATCTCAACCTAAAGACTTCATTAGCTGCAGGCATTGCTTATCCTGGAACTGCTCAGTGTTGGGAGCCTCATCCTAAAGACATCATTACCTGCAGGTATTGCTTATCCTGGAACTTCTCAGCATTGGGAGCCTCAGCCTAAAGACTTCATCACCTGCAGGCATTGTTTATCCTGGAACTGCTCAGTGTTGGGAGCTTCAACCTAAAGACTTAATTACCTGCAGTCATTGCTTATCCTGGAACTGCTCAGTGTTGGGAGCCTCAACCTAAAGACTTCATTAGCTGCAGGCATTGCTTATCGTGAAACTGCCCAGTGCTGGGAGCCTCATCCTAAAGACTTCATTACCTGCAGGCATTCCTTATCCTGGAAGTGCTCAGTGTTGGTAGCCTCACCCTAAAGACTTCAATACCTGCAAGCATTGCTTATCCTGGAACTGCTCAGTGTTGGGAGCCTTGACCTAAAGACTTCATTACCTGCAGGCATTCCTTATCCTGGAATTGCTCAGTGTTGGGAGCCTCCACCTAAAGACTTCATTACTTGCAGGCATTGCTTATCCTGGAACTGCTCAATGTTGGAAGTCTCATTCTTAAGACTTCATTACTTGCAGGCATTGCTTATCCTGGAACTGCTCAATGTTAGGAGCCTCATATTTAAGACTTCATTACCTGCAGGCATTTCTTATCCTAGAACTGGTAAGTGTTGGGAGCCTCAGCTTAAATACTTCATTACCTGCAGGCACTGCTTATCCGGGAACTGCTCAGTGTTGGTAGCCTCACCCTAAAGACTTCAATACCTGCAGGCATTGCTTATCCAGAAACTGCTCAGTGTTGGGAGCCTCCACCTAAAGACTTCATTACCTGCAGGCATTGCTTATCCTGGAACTGCTCAGTGTTGAGAGCCTCCACCTAAAGACTTCATTACTTGCAGGCATTGCTTATCCTGGAACTGCTCAATGTTGGGAGCCTCAACCTAAAGACTCCATTACCTGCAGGCCTTGCTTATCCTGGAACTACTCAGTGTTAGGAGCCTCATATTTAAGACTTCATTACCAGCAGGCATTGCTTATTCTGGAACTGGTCAGTGTTGGGAGCCTCAGCCTAAATACTTCATTACCTCCAGGCATTGCTTATCCTGGAACTGCTCAAGGTTGGGAGCCTCAACATAAAGACTTAATTATCTGCAGGTATTGCTTATCCTGGAACTGCTCTGTGTTGGGAGCCTCAACCTAAAGACTTCTTTACCTGCTGGCATTGCTCATCCTGGAATGCATCAATATATGCTCCATGTTGATCTAGTTCTTGGAGCTTCAGGACCACTGAGATCACTCCTTCAGTGCAGAGTTTCAACACCTACCTCACTTTAAAGTCCACTGCACTAAATTAAGGCACTAAAGATGGCACTGTCTCCATATTCATAAAACAAAATCCCACCTCCAGGCTAATTTGACAAGATGATTACCTAGAACTCCTTCATGTTTAACTTTCCATTAACAAAATCCCTTATCACATCATAGCTAGCTAACTATAGGGCTCCCTTTTTGGTCCATAACTCCTAACTGTCTAGTATGGATTCCCTAGGTATGAGGCCAGACATCATTTTCCTAGCGGAGTTCAACTACACCTCTATCAACTAGAAGATGTATGTATTCTGTATCATGTATGCCCAGATATTTCTGGACTTCATCAGTACAAACTCTCTGGAACAGTTAGTCACCATCCTAAACAGGGGACGCAAAATTGTGGACTTTGTTTTCACCAATATGGAACATCACTGTTTCTTACCAGTTGTAAAGTCTAACTTCACCCCCCCCTTACACTCCCAGCTGGCCTACCTGCATCTACACTCTCCTTGAGTCCCTCATGAACAAGAACTCAATGCACATCCCAAGTACAAGAACACCACATCTGTTGGATGATTAACATACCAGGCTTCCTGCTGAACAGCCTTAAACATGATCTGTCAACCCCCCCCCCCTATAGAGGCTATTTGATATCAACCAGATGAATGTACAGCAGCAGAAGCAGCGGTCATTCTCTTGCACAAAGATGATGTGTCAGCAGACCCAGGAAATTATAGATCCATAAGTGATCCCAGCCTCTTTTGTAAGGCTATGGAGAGAATCATTGTGGAATTAAAAAAATGAATACGTAACCTACAAACTCTTAATGGAAGCCAGTTCAATTGTTGTTAAGGGCAGATCCTGTTTGCTTAACCTGGTTAACATCTTCAAGAATGTTACTGAAGCGATGGATGAGGGAAAATCAGTACACACGACATATCTAGGCCTAGCAAACAGGTACAGTGCCATTACTAGACTCAAGCATGATAAACTCTTGCAGCTAAATTTTAGTCCCTACATAACTCAATGGATAACACACTGACTCACAAAGAAAACACAGGAAATTAGGGTAAGTGACTCTATGTCCTTGAAAAGGCCTGTTAGTAGTGGTGTACTCCAGGGTTTGATCTTTCGGCCACTCCTCTTTGGCATTTACATCTTGAAAGTCACAGTTAATGTAATGGGTTTGTGGCTGACTAGGTTTGTAGATGACTGTAAATTTGGTGCCATCATAAACACTCCAGAAGGGGCGTGGCCAAGGATGAACACAGGATAGCAGCAGATTTCTTCAGCTCCACCAATTTCATTACACTGACAGGAATTAATTACTTAAAAAATTAATTTTTGAAGTAATTTTCTTTCTAAATATGTTTGTTTTATATAGTTCTTGAACTATATCTAAAAAGGAAAGGAAATCTTAACAATATTCCTGTCAGAAATCACTTTGGAAATTTTCCTGTCAGTTTATCAGTCTGAAATGAGTTCCAGTAAGACAAATTCTCAAGACTCCAGCATCAAGAAAGAACTTCAGTCTCTGATAATTATAATCCAGCAACTTACTGCTAAGATGGATAAAATGGATACTAAAATAGACACCTTCATAGAAAAACTACAAAACAAATAGACTTGTTACATATAGACCTGCAACAACAGAAGATCCAGATGACAGGCATAGAAGAAGCTATGAATGACATGGAAAATAGAATACAAGAAGAGGAAATCAACATTGA